>NW_006408639.1:8629328-8644893 GCF_000296735.1 Chrysochloris asiatica | reverse complement strand
TTTCTACTCCCGTAAAGATTTACACCCTCGGAAACCCTGTACAGGGTCGCTATGGGTCGGAACCGACTCGATGGCACTTCACAACAACAACAGAGCACATATGTACTGATTTTTAACCACAGTCAATTTGGTTTTCTGGAATTGTAAAAATTAGCCATGGCTGATCAGGAGGTCCCCAAGCACACAGAGGGACAGCTCAGGACATCCTCAGGACCTGGGGCCCGAAACTCCTGGGTCTGAATTCCTGGAATGCTGAGTGGTCCATGAGTGCAAAAGACCCAGTGCTTGTTCCGAACGTTATCAAGCTCCCTTAAGGCTGAGCACTCTGGGACTGTGGAGGACTCCGTCCTTGTCCTTCAGGAACTCACGATGGCTGGCGAGACCATCATCTGAGAACCACTGACCCTCAAGCCCAGTGTGTTAAACACAGAGAGTTAAGGCTATAGAAAACCCAGAAAAGGGGGCAAGATATGTTTGAGTGGGGGAGTTGGAAAATGCTTTCTACCGCAGATGGGAACTCATGTTAACCTTTGACCTCAGTAATATGGTACCTTACATGATCTTGGAGTCCCTGAGTGGCACACTTGGTTAAGACTGGAAGTTCTAATGTGCTCAGAGGTGCCTTCTAAGAAAGACCTGGTGGTCTGGTTTCAAAAAGTCACATCCTACAGTGCACAGGTCTACGCTGCAACCGTTTTTGTTCTTTATATGACCTTAATGTTGTCTACAAGGAGCTTTGGTAGCGTAGTGGTTACGAATTGGGCTGCGAACTGCAAGGTCAGTAGTTCAAAACTACCAGCTGTTCCATGGGAGAAAGATGAGGCTTTCTGCTCCCGTAAAGATTTACAGCCTCGGAAACCCCGTACAGGGTTGCTATGAGTCAGAACTGACTCCATGGCACATAACAACAACAACAATGTTGTCTACAGAGTCCTGGTGTGGCGCTGTGGGTTAATGTGCCAGACTGCAAAGCCGTTTGAACTGCAAGGTTGGTGGTTCAAGCTCACCAGCTGCTCCTCGGAAACCCTATACAGAGTCACTATGGGTTGGAACCGACTCGATGGCACTTCACAACAACAACAAAAATGTTGTCTGCAAGGAGCTCTGGTAGCGTAGTGGTTACGAGCTGGGCTGCTAATCTCACAGTTAGCAGTTCGAAACTACCAGCTGTTCTGCGAGAGAAACTTAAGACTTTCTGCTCCCGTAAAGATTTATAGCCTTGGAAACTCTATGCAGGGTCGCTATGAGTCGGAACCAACTCCATGGCACATTACAACAACAACAACAATGTTGTCTGCATGATAGCTCTATTAAGTAGACAAGGCACCAACAGGAATTTTAAGTAGACAAAAAGGCCACAAAAACATTTAGTCCGGGTGTGAATACGCACTGGACCACAAGGTTGGTGTGAACTGCAAGTTCAGTAGTTCAGGCTCACCAGTCACTCCTCAGAAACCCTATACAGGGTTGCTATGAGTTGGAATTGACTCAACAGCACTTAACAACAACACATATAGCTGTATGTCCTCCGTCACACACGCACACACACACCCCTTGCTCCATCCCTAGCACAGCTCTTCCCATCAAACCACACTCCTCAGCTAAACTAAACTGGTCAGAATGAACACATTCCAGCCATTCCAGGTGGAGGTTTTCCTACAGCTTGTGTTTGTTTCTGCAGAAAGCAGTGATGACGACCACAAAGTATCCAGAAAACGCCAGTGGAACCCAGGGCCCGGACACCCCCACAGGGACAACTCACCTGGTAGGAGACAGGCCTGGCCATTTACCTCTCCGCTGGGCCTACCACATCTGTGTTAAGATAATTCCTCATGTCGTTGTTTACAGCAGGGCAGAAATAGCAAACAGTCTAACTGTCCAACAACAAGGAATTTGTTCGATAAATGATGCTACATCCTGTCTGGTTACAACTCTGTTCTTCATGGATCTGTAAAGTGAAAAAGAAGGGCATCAAACCATGTAATCAATCTTTGATCTGCTTTGTAAAAATCCACACACATGTACTGTCCACCGTTATAAACAAAACTAGAAGGGAAAACATCAAAAGAATGGTTATCTCCGGATGGCGAGATGATGATAATTTATCTTTTCTTCTTTGAGCTCTGGTAGTGTAGTGGTTATGAATCAGGCTGCTAATCTCATGGTCAGATGTTCGAAATTTCCAGTAGTTCCTTGGGAGAAGGATGAGACTTTCTGCTTCTGTAAAGATTTACAGCCTTGGACATGCTATACAGGGTCGCTGTGAGTCTGAACTGACTCCACAGCACATAGTCACCACCACCACAGACCTTGGAGTCCTGGTTTGGTGCTGTGGGTTAATACGCTGGACTGCAAAGTCGGTTTGAACTGCAAGGTCAGCAGTTCAAGCTCACCAGTCTCTCCTCGGAAACCCTATACAGGGTTGCTATGGGTCAGAACCAATTCAGTGGCACTTAACAACATCAACAACAACAATCTTGGCACACAGAATAAATGCTCCTATGAATCTGGAGTTGAGTGAATGAAGCTTTGGAGCTAGACCTGGGTTTGAATCCTAGAGCTACTACTTACGGGCTGTGTGACCTTGGGGGAATAATTTAACATTTTGAGCTTCAGTTTCCTTATCTGTAAAATGGGTGTGTAGACATAGTAATACCTTCTTCACAGAATTTTCATAAGGATCAGATAATATTAAATATAAATTACTTAGTGCAGTGTTGAAGCATAAATCAAAAACCAAGCCCAGTGCATAGAGTCGATTCTGACCTATAGTGCCTGTATATAGCGTTTCCGAAGCTGTAAATCTTTATGGATGCCGACAGTGTTTCTCCCACTGAGCAGCTGATGGGTTTCAACTGCTCACCTTGAGGTTGGCAGCCCAGTGCTTATCCTACAGTGCCACCAGGGTTCCTTTTCTGTTGGTATATAGTGACTACTCAGTAGATGGAAACTATTAAGGAGCTCTGGTAGTGTAGTTGTTACGAGTCGAGCTGCTAACCTCAGCGGCAGCAGTTCGAAACTATTTAGCCGCTTCACTGGAGAAAAATGAGGCGTTCTGCTCACGTAAAGATTTACAGCCTCAGAAACCCTGTGCAGGGTCACTGTGAGTCAGGGCCGACTCAAAGGCACTTAATATCAATAACATTATGGGATAGGACTCTGGTATGGTGCTGCAGGATAATGCACTGGACCAAAAGGATGGTTTGAACTACAAGGTCGGTGGTTCAAACCCATCAGCTGGTTCTTGGAAACCCTAGACAGGGTCAGTATGAGTGTGAACAGATTTGACGGCACTTAACAGCAATTTTGGAATGGTGTGGCACTGTAGGATACACACTGATTGCTAACTGCAAGGCTGATGGTTCAAAGCCACCAGCCACTCCACCGTAAAACCCTATACAGGATCGCTATGAGTTGGAACTGACTTGACAGCAATTAACAACAACATTATGGAATATGGCTCAGGTCCTCTCAAGCCCCAATTCTAAGTAAACTGAAGATTCTGACCTCTGGGAGCGTTGGAGGCAGTAAATGTAAAATGAAAAGAACCTGTTGGGTGCTTTCTTGCCTCTGAAGATGCCTCATCCCACCCCAGCCCAGGCAGAAGGCCTGAGTTACCTTTTGAGGCTGCCTGGGGTCACAGTGATACCGGGAGTTGCTGACTGCAGGGGTTTGTGTCTCCACCAGGTACCGAGCCTGGGAAATCTGATGTTTCGAAGGATGAGCTTCAACTCTATGGAGGTAATCAGTTGTACAGTGGCTTTAGAGAAAACAGAATTAGACCAAGGGCATGAGGGTTTAGGACTTTCGGGGGGAAACAAGGTCACAAGGATACCCCATAAACTGAAATGTTCCCAGCAAACATAGGAGATATGATAAAATCAGTGCTCTAACACTGGTACAGGGGACACAAGCCTTTTATACCATGGCAATAGCTTGAGAAAATCTTGCATCTTCTTCCAGGCTATAACGTTGACTTGTGGGGTATCCTCGATCAATCACCAAGTCTTTCTGGACCTCAGCTGCCCTGCCAGCGTAAGAGTTCCCGATCAGTGCCCCCTCCCTTGGAACACTCAGCTGTTAAAACATATCAGGGGAACTTCAGATCTGGTCTCTACCAAACTCCATATTCTTACAGTGAAGCAGGATGGATATGGTGATACTTTGCTTGGTAGACCTGTGATGAAAGCGAGCCAGTTTACAAAAGAATCTGTGAAACACACACTGCCAGATGAACTTTGTTTCATCCAGCCTTCCCAAAATCGACTTTCCTCACAGCTCACAGTAACCCAAGAAAAAAAACAAAGACATCCCCATAGAAAAATGACGGATACGTTTTATGCATAAAACTATAACCAGTGGTTGCTTTCTGGGTGTTAGTACTGTGTGTAACATATTTATTGTTTTATTTGCTCACCTGATTTTTTTTGTTTTTGTTTTTTTTTGCTTGTAAAAATATTTTAAATTACTCAGGTAGTTTAGTAAAGGCTGCACTGGGGGTTAAAATGAGAAACTGTAGTGTTGACCCAGGTTTAATGTTTCTTTTTCACAATACAAGTAATTAACATTCACTGCAAAAATAGAAGCACTTTCTTGTGAATTACTTCCCCCAAGCCATTGGAAGCGTGTAGTAAACAGTAGTTAAGTCCCATTTCAGGCCTTCTGGGTACTTCTGGTCATTCTTTTGTAACTTTGCACATGATGTTATGGTTTGCCTTGTGGGGAGTGTTTACAGCCATGTGCTGGGTGTCCCCTTGTGGTGTCTGTGTCCTGGACTGACTCAAAGGACTGAGGTTGGACATCATGAGGGGTCCTCCTCGCCATGGAGAAGGTGGTGGAACTCTGGAGAGGGTCATCAGAGAGCTAGAAGTGGCTGAATAGTTGGTGAATAGAATAGGAAAACCATATCCCGGACCAGACTGATAAGGAAACTGCAGCTCAGAGCAGGTAGAAGGGGCTCAACTCACCCCAGACAGCCCAGACAGAAATCCAACCCTCAGACAAATCCCAGGCTCTACTTAGGTCAGGGATCTTAGTCTACAATCCAGCTTGGCTCCCACTGCTCAGGTCAGGGACTGGGGTTCATGTGGTCAGGTGCCAGCCCTTGCATCTGGAGGGGCTCAGAACAGAAAAGATCACAAACTAAAATAAAGCCCATTGTGTGCACATGTTCTTTATTTGGCTCACAGAGTAAATTTTAAAATTAATGTATTTAATCAATCTCACAACTCAGATTTCCCCACATCTCTGAAATCAAGGAGCATGTTAGAATTGTAAATATCTTAAAATTACTGATGCTGGAAACTTACAATGTTAATTATCTGGGATGTTTCTTACTTATAGAACATAAAATAATATCAGATTTTGTAAATGGTGGTATCTTTGATCTAAGAAAACATCATAGTGGCCAACCTTTATTAAAATCAGGAAGTTTCATGTAAAAACCTGAATTTCTGACCTCTCATAGAAAATTGGAAGATCCTGATACTGGGCAGATAGTTTTCAGTTGGCTGGGAGGTGACTACCCCTTTCAGTGGAGCAGTGGCTCTGCAGCTTGCTCTGTTCTCCACTCAACATACTCCAGGCCAACCTGTGAGAGAGGTACCCCTCAGACTCACTTCTCCCCACTCAGATGATGACAGTTATGTGAACTCTGCTTTTCCTTCCGTGCAGGTGCCCCTGGAGAGCTGGTGCCCTCTGGGGAGACAGGTGAGTGTCGGGATGGGGAGAGGGGCCGTGGATGTTGGTGGTGAGGAGGCTGGTCTCCCCTGCAAGGGCCACAGACTGTGAGAGATGGGAGGGGTCTGGGGCTCTGGCCCTGGAGTCCCTGACTGGCACAAAATAGTTAAGTACTCAGTTACTAACCAGATGGTTGGTGGTTCAAACCTACCCAGAGGCACCTCGTCAGAGAGATGTGTTAAGGACCTTAGCTATCCTATGTTAGTGGTTATGTGCTGTGGAGTTGGTTCCAACTCGTAGTATAGGGTTTCCGAGGTTGTACATCTTTATGGTAGCAGAAAGCCTCATCTTTCTCCTGTGGAACAGCTGGTAGTTTCGAACTGCTGACCATGAGGTTAGCAGCCTGATTTGAAACCACTACACTACCAGAGCTCCTTATTCAGGAAGCTAGAAGTCCAAATTCCCAGCGCTGGTTCTGAAGGAAGGCCCTTGGATTTTCAGGTTCTACTTTTAGTCCTCTGGAGGTCTTCTGGTGGTTTGGCATCAATCTCACCCCGTCTCAGTTTTCTTAATCTGTTCATTTTATATTTTGTAAGAGATTGACTCAAAACACGCCTGACACCAATCCTCCCTCATTAATACAACAAAGACAACTCTTTTCCTTGATGGGACTGGAGCACATAGAGGTTAGGATTTACATGTCTTCTGGGGATACAATTCAATCCATAACAGGCTCTCAAACTGGCCTGGGCTCTAATGCTCTGCTTCTAATTTCCAGAACTCCGGAGAAGAGGCTCTGACCCAGCAAGTGGTAAATATACAAGATCAGAGAGAAGAATGGGAGGCAGCCTGCATTCCAGGGTGGTAGGGGTTGGGGAAGGAGAGCAACAGGTTGCCAGAGAGGGCAAGTCAGTCCTGCAGAAAATGGAATTCTGGAGAAGGGCTGTTGGTGGGGTGAGCAATAACTCTGTGGGCATGGTCAGGTCCATCTCCAGGAATTCATGAGATGGCTAGGCCAGGCAGACAGCTTGTTGATTTACATCCAGGGATACGTAAGCAGGATGAATTGGGGGAAGAGAGGAGAGAAATCTGCTGTAGGACTAGGAACTTTAAATAAGGAAGCAGTCATTAAGACCTTGAGGGAGTCATTTTGGCTTCTCTGGGGGGAGGGAAAACAGAAGGTGCCCGTTTGTGAATGAGCAACTGGAACTGGAGGTGAGGCTTTTACGAGACAGGGAAATAAAAACTATTGGTGCTAGGTTGGGTCCCCGATTTTGCAAAATTGAATACAGAAAACCTCACTCACACTAAAATGAGTACACATTAGATTACTTGAGCATTTGTTGGTATGGACAATGCTTCTTACAGTGGGGGCTCCAGAAACAGCCCCCCTCACCTTTACAGGTTTGCCTTGACAGGCTCTGTGATCCAGGAAGAACCCATGTCAGAGTTAAACACTTGTTTTTCTTTCTTGTTCCTAAGGAGAAATAGAGGCCCCTCTTTTAAGAAAAGTGAATATCAAGAAAGACGGTAAGGAAATTGGTGTTTCAAGGCTGCTTCCGCCTATTTGGGGCAGATTTCTGTGGCTATAAAGCCAGCTGGTGATATAGAACAATCTTGTGCACTATATGCAAATTCTTCAGTTTAGGACCACGTGGGAAAAGCTGTTTGGTTATCCCCATTGTATGGATATGGAAGCAGTCTCCAGGATGGGGAGTAAGAGGCAGGGTCTGGGCTTGACCTCTGCTCTGACTCACTGGAAGACGGAATTCCTCCAAGCCCAGTGGCAGGATGGGGGTGGGGGCTAGAAATGGACCAGGAAGCCAAGAGATCTTGTATTTATGTGGCACATTGTTACAACTGATAAGCCAATACAGATACACATTATTATTATCCCTGGTAGCATAGTGGATTACCAGTGGGGCTGCTAACTGCAAGGTTGTTGTTGTTAAGTGCTGTCAAATCAGTTCTGACTCATAGCAACCTGTATAGGGTTTCTGAGAAGCATCTGGTGGATTTGAACTACCAACCTTGTGGTTCACATTACATCAGGAGTCCAAGAGCAAGGGTAGTAGTTTGAATTTACCAGTCGCTCCAAGGGAAAAAGATGAGGCTCTCTGCTCCCATAAAGATTTATAGCCTTGGAAACCTTATACAGGGTTGCTAAGAGTCGGAACTGCCTCAGAGGCACACAGCTACCACCACCACCATTGTTAGCCATACTAATGTAACTGATTAGGGACCACTATGTTTTATAGTCCTATGGGTTTTGACATGGGGTCGTGAAGACGGCTGACAAAATCATAAAGGTGGTGTGTTGATAACTAAAGTTAGAACAAACCCCCCTAGAGTGGTCCCCAAGGTCTCATCCCCCACTAACATGTGAGGTCCAACCTTGGACTCCTGATTGGGCTGTTCTCTTAAATATTTAAAGAGATTTACACTGGACACTTCCTTAAACATTAAGTGTAGATCTGTGTAACAGTCTTCTTTTTTTCCTTAATGATATGCTGACTTCTGTGCCAAGAGAGTTCTAGAAATAATCATTTTGATTTTTCTCAAGAAACGAAGAAATCCCTTCCTCACTAACCTTCTCATTCCCTCAGTGGAAAAATACTCCATATCTAATTGCCTCTTAACATTACAAAGTAGTTCCCCACCCAAATACCTGCCCATTCTCACAGGATCCTAGAGGTTGCTTACCTCCTTTCATCATAGAGAATGCTGAGGCTCAGAGGGTTCATTACCACACTTGCCCAAAGTCTTCACAGTCCAGTTGAACTTAATACCTCAAGTAGGGCACCTGCTGCATTCTGGGAAGCCTGTTCTAAAATGCCCTATTTTCTACTCATAGTCATTTGATTGGCCCCTGCATTCTCCCTCTATAAACTACACAGTGCTTGGCTAAGTGCAGAGAGACTCCTTTAAGGCAGCTCCTGAATTCCTGAACCCAGCACTGGGCTGGCTCTGCCTCTCTTCTTCTCTTCTTCTCTCTACTAAAGATCTGAACCCTCTAAGCCTGCAAGTCTATTGATAAGCATCAGAACCTCCAGAAATAGCTCACAGGTTCATAGGGGCTCATGTGGAGCGATGTTTATGCAGCATCAGTGATAATACCAAAAACCTGGACATCTGCTCTGGTAACGTAGTGGTTACGAATCAGGCTGCGAACCTTAATGTCAGCAGTTGTTTGAAACTACCAGATATTCCGCAGGAGAAAGATGAGGCTTTCTGCTCCCATAAAGATTTACAGGGTCGCTATTAGTCGGTTCCGACTCCACGGCACATAACCACCACCATCACCAGGTACCCTGTAGGAGTCCTGGTGTGGCACTGTGGGTTAATGCGCTGAATTGCAAAGTCGGTTTGCATCACAAGGTTGGTGGTTCAAGCTCACCAGCTGCTCCTCGGAAACCCTATACAGGGTCTCTGTGGGTTGGTGCCAACTCGATGGCACTTAACAACAACAACAGGTACCCTGGAAGGAGTCCAGGTAGTGTAGTGGGTTACAAGTTGGCTGCTAACCACAAGGTCAGTATTTTGAATCTACCAGTTACTCCATGGGAGAAAGATGAGGCTTTCTGTTCCTGTAAAGATTTATAGCCTCAAAAACTCTACATTGGAGTCAGAACTGACTCGATGGAACTTAACAACAACAACTATAGCAACCTACATTGGAATTCTGGTGTGGTGCTGTAGGATGAGCACTGGACCACAAGGTCAACAGTTCAAACTCACCAGCTGCTCCTAGGAGACCCTATACATGGTCTTAATGAGTCAGAACCAACTCTTAACTACACTTAACTACAGCCTACATTGGAGTCCTGGTTGGGCACTGTAGGATAAGTACTGGACCACAAGCTGATTTGAACCACAGGGTCAGTGGTTCAAATTCACCAGCCACTTCTCAGAAGCCCTATACAGGGTTGCTATGAGTCAGAACTGACTTGATGGCACTTCACAACGACAGCCTATGTTGAGCCCTGGTAGTGTAACCATGAAGTTAGTTTGAATCCGTCAGCCACGCCACAGGAGAAAGAGGAGGCTTTCTGCTCCTGTAAAGATTTAGGGCCTCAGAAACCCTGTACAGGGTTGTTATGAGTCAGAACTGACTCCACGGCACACAACCCCCACCACCAGATACCCTGGAAAGAGTCCCCCTGATGCAGTGGTTAGATGCTCCTCTAACCACAGGGTTGTGGTTCGATCTCACCAGCAACTGAGCTAGACAGACATGGAGATCTACCCCGTAAAGATTGTAGCCTAGGAAATGCTATGGGGGCATTTCTTCTCCGTTCTATAGGTTCGCTATAAGTTGAAATAAACTTGACAGGTGGCGCAGACAGCTAAGTGCTTAGCTGCAAACCTATGGATTGGTAATCTAAATCCATCCAGATACTCATGGTGTGGCGCTGTAGGATAGCTCTGGACTCCTAACCACAAGTTCTGTGGTTCAAACCCACTAGATGCTCCTCGGAAACCCCACATAGGATCACTGTGAGTCAGAACTGACTCAACGGCCCTTAACAACAACACCTGATATATGAGTCCTGGTGTGGTGCTGTAGGCTAAACTCTGGACTGCTAACCACAAGGTCGGTGGTTCAAACCCACCAGATGCTCCTCAGAAACCCCATGCAGGGTCACTATTAGTTGGAACCAACTTGTCGGCCCATAACAAGGGGGACAAAGACCTGGCAATCTGCTTCTGTAATGATTAAAGCCCCAAACGAAATAAAACCAAACTAAACCTACTATGTCAGAACCCAATGCCCCCTAACAACAACAAAGGTGGTGCACACAACTTGTGCTAAACTGCTAACCTAAAGGGTGAGGGTTTGAACTCACTCAGTGATGTTGTGATTGTTAAGTGTCATCGAGCAACCCTGTATAAGGATTCCACAGCAGAACAGGCTGGATGACTTGCTTCTATTAAAACTGCAGCCAAGGATACCCTAGGGAGCAGCTCTGCTCTGTAACGTGGGACCCTGTGAGTTGGGATCCACCAGAGAACGACAGTCACATAAACTTCCATCATCGGTAGCTGCACAACAGATTCAAATGCTGCCTGGGTCCGTGCCATCCCTGTGATTGGCTGCAGTTCAGACTCCTGTGCTCCACAGGGTTTTCATTGGCTGTTTCTCAGGCCTTTCTCCGCAGTTCATCTTAGTCTGGAAACTCCATTGGAACGTGGTCAGCATCAGACAGGCACATAAACCCCCACTGACAGAAGGGTAATGACTTTGCTTGAGGTGAAGTATCACCGAGCCTCCTGCTTGGGAAGAAAGGATTCTAACACTGAACCATGATTGCCCCCACACCAGTGGTGGGCTACTTAAAAAAATTAGAGTAGTAGGCCACCATAGAAAAGAAGATGGATTCATCTGTCAACAAAAGGAAAAAGAGCACATTAAAGCAATAGGAATATAGATTGGTCTCCTTTGGGTTTCAGAAAATGCATGTACGTATACCTGGAAAGATTTTGCCAATCATGCTCACTTTGAGAGCTGGATTGTCAGGGAGATTGGAGCACAGGAAACTTTTAATTTACAATGGACACAGTTGCATTTTTGTACAGTTGAGTTTAACATCCATTCCACAAACAAAGGCTATCTGCCAGCTCTGCTCTGTCTCTAGCCTCCAGCCAGGAATGGACAGGCTAAAATCCCTGTCTGCTGAGCGGCGCAGACAGAATAAGCACAGAAATGAAAATAAAGTACTTTGTGTGTTGATAAGCCTTACAAAAACAATAAAGTAAGATAAAAACTGCAAAGTGGTAGAGCTTGGCTGCTATCTCAGTTTGGGTGGCCAGGAGCAGCGTCTCTGAATAAAGTTATGTTTAAACAGGGAATTAGGTTTTCTAACTTTCAAAATGGAAGGAAACAAACACTAATCCCTAACCTCTGTCTTTACAGATGAATTTTTCCATTTTGTCCTCATCTGCTTTGCTATTGGGGCTTTGCTGGTGTGTTATCACTACTACGCAGGTGAGCAGGGGACACCTTGGTGGGAAGAGCAGGGTGGGGGGACAAGCCCACCCCATGCTCGGACACACACATGAGGAAAGGGCCCTGGCGGGGGAGGGATGAGAGCATGGGAGAGCAGAGGCTCTCCTAGAATCTAGAAGGCAGAGAACCCGGACTGAGGGGTGGCATGGGGAAAAGAGTGTATGCTGACCTGCTGGCTGACCACACTGTCTCCTGGCTCCCCTTCCAGACTGGTTCATGTCCCTTGGGGTTGGCCTTCTCACCTTCGCCTCCTTGGAGACAGTTGGCATCTACTTTGGCCTGGGTAAGGAATCCTGTTATGACGCTGTGGGCTAAAGCGCTGGACTGCAAAGTTGGTTTTAACAGCAAGGTCGGTAGTTCAAGCTCACCACCAGTCGCTTCTTGGAAACTCTATACAGGGTCACTATGGGTTGGAACTGACTCAATGGCACTTAACAACAATAAGAAGGCCTGCTTGGAACGGCTGCCTGGATTGGCCATGATGCTTACTTGGAATCAAAGAATGGTCACGACCAAACTTTTTCTTTTTCTATATCATGTTTTTTCATGACGTGCCCATGTTTTCTTCCAACTACTTTTGAGATCAGCATAAGACAATGGTGAAAACCCAGTGGAAAAATTAGGCAGCCTTGTAAAAATACAAGAAAAACAGTTTAAAGTTGCAAGTAGAATGAGCCAGATGCCTAACGTGAGCTACTTAGTGGGCCTGGGTGCTGAATTCAGCTGAGTTCCCTGACACTGTTACTGCAGTTTGGTGGTGTTAATTAATAACTATCACTATTGTGGAAGCACAACCTGCTGCCCCCAAAGAGCATTGTTTATGTGAGTCAGGCTTTGTCCAGTGTAGACAGTTGGAAGATTCAGACCCCACATCTCTTGAGTGGGCACATACCTCAGCTCCCCTTTCTGTTTTGTTTCTGAACAGTGTACCGGATCCACAGTGTCCTGCATGGCTTCATCCCCTTCCTTCAGAAGATTAGGCTGTTGGGTAACTTTACTATTCTCCCTATGTTCACTCATCCCCTTCTTATCTGTTTCTGTTTGGAATGAGACTTAGCAGGAAAGAGCACAGGATCTGGAGTCAGAGCCTTGCTTTGAAGTCCTTCCTCTGCCTCTGAACTTGAACAGCCTCAGTTGCTTAAACTGGAAAATGGGTGTGTTAATGGGTATAAAGGGTATTGTGAATGTCCGATGAGGAATGGATGCAAAAGTCCTTAACTGTGAGACACAATGTAGAAATGAGAGGAGGCTGAGTGTTTCCAGACATTATCTTTTCCATGAGTTCATTTGCCTGATAAGCACTGGGGAGGTGGCTGCAGTTGGCTTATACATAATTGAAAGGGAAACTGAGGCTCGTAGAGGTGAGGTGACTTGCCCAGGGTCACACAGCTAGAGTATCGGAGTTGGGTCACAGTAGATCCTTATGCCCTCAAAACAGAAAGGCCAGGTGACTGAGCTGGGGCACCAAAAGGCCCACTCCTTCTGTCTCCTTAGACCCATTTAATGAGGAGTTAGCTATAATAGTTGTGAGTCGTGGAGACCATTGGCTTCTGCAATGACCACATCATTCCAGCCATGAGGGGGTATTTGGGTATTTTGGGGGAGCGTGGGGATGAGGCCTGACCCCCTTTATAATTCCACACCATCTCTCGGCTTTGCCTTCCAGGGTTCAGGAGGACTGACTGAGGCTGGGCCAGTGACCACTGCTGCATCCTCAGAGCCCACAAGGACAGAGCAACGGAGCCAAGTGTGGGAGCCGCACGAGTGGGCTGCTTTTCCTCCCATGAGATCTGAACATTAGCACCAGCCCAGGACCAGACATCATCCGGACAGTGTTGGCATACAACCAAGTAGTTGGGAGGGAAGGCAGGTGGTGGGCAGGGGTGCCAGAGCCCTTCCTAGTACCTGGGTCAGCAGGAGGACTCTTGGACATTTCTTCTCTTGGGAGACAGTAAGAGACCCCTTGCTCCTGCAAGCTGGAATCTATCTGGGCTCATGGGTTCTCTGAAATCCATCCCTGTTGGCTTTTAGATCCTACTGAGTCATGTCAGGACATACAGACAGCTCACTGCTCTGAGGTATGAATTCACCAGACGCGGCCCCTGGTGACTGATACAGAAGAGGTTTTGGGGACTGGACTTTCAGCATCTGCCCTCAGCCCTGCCACCCAGCGCCAGCTTCACTGCCTGAACTCCATCAAGAGTCAAATAAACTTTCTCTTCCTGGGCTAAAGAGTCAGTAAATATTCCTTTGCGTTTCTGGAGTGTGTGGACACAGTGACCCCATCTAGTCAAAGAGGGTCCCGTCTTCTACTGGAGTCCTGGTGTGGCGCTGTGGGTTAATGTGCTGGACTGCAAAGTTGGCTTGAACCACAAGGTCAGTGGTTCAAGCTCACCAGCCGCTCCTCAAAAACCCTATACGGGGTCACTAAGGGTTGAAACTGATTTGGTAGCACTTAACAACAGCAACAACTCAAAGAGGGTCCCTTGTCCTACTGGATAATATATAAAAGAGAATATATGTAAAACTCTTTGCTGTAGGTCCAAGACTTAAACCTGCACAGGTTCAGAATGGGAGATAGAGTTGTACAAACATTCCTGAGAAAGAGTGATGTGAGGGTGTAAAACAAAACCCACTGAAAAATTGGGTTGCATTAATAGAGGCATAGACTCTGGGTTGAAGGAGGTGATAGTAGATCCTACTTGCACTGTCCAGTCCATACCTATAAAGCACATGTTTGGTTCTAGACTTATATATCTTTTTTTTATTTTTAACGTTTTTATTGTGAATTGAATGATAGTTTACATGGAAGAATATCAGTTTTACATTCATCCTATCATATTTTGTTTCATTGCAATGATTACAATCCCCTCCATACATCACCATTCAACAGTATTTGCTTCTATTCCCTCTGTTTTTATTTTTTTTAATGTACATCAAAACACTCAGGAATATGTAATCATTTAAACAACCAAAGGGCACATTCTGCAAGCCTGCCTCCTGGCTGCCAGCACACAGCCTTTCTCTTAACATGAGTCTAGAGTCTTCAGCTGCTCTCTCTCTCCATGTCCTCATCTCTGCCTCCATCTCTGGTGCCGCTGCTTCTCTGAATAGGGTCTCAGATTCCACTAGTGCTCTTCCCCCTTGATGGTCCTAAGGTCCTCTGTTCCTGGACTATCAGATTAACTACCCCCCTTTTTTTTGACTTAAATATCTTGAGGGACAGTGACAAACTAAATTACATACAGAAGATGAGACCAAATAGGAGTAAAAAGAATAACTGAAAAAAATGAAAACTCTTCAGTCAGCAGAAGAGAAAAGTGGGGGGACTTCATTGAGCTCATAGGCTCTTTTTTTAAGGTTTTTATTGTGGATTGAGTAAAGTGGACACAGGGCATATCATTAGTTTTACATTGTACAAATCATATACCTTGTTTCATTACAATGATTATAATCCCCTCCATGTACCATGAGTTAAAAGTATTTCTCTCTATACACTTTAGCTTTTTAAAAACAAACCAAAAAACCGCTCAGGCATATATAATAATTTACATCTCCAAAGGGCACATTCTGCAAGTCTGCTCCAGGCCACCAGCTCTTAGTCCTTCTCTTCTAAGTCCATGAATCTAGAGTCCTTAGCCACTCCCCCTCCATGCCCCCATCTCTGCCTCCATCTCTGGCACTGCTGCTTCTCTGGATAAGGTCCCTCATTCTGCTTATGTACTTCTCTTTCCATGTTCCTAGGGTCCTCTGTTTCTGGACTGTAAGATTAACCACTCCCCTGTTTTCATTACAAAGCTTCTACATTTACAATTGTGACAATCTCAATTAGTCATGATAACAATTATTCACTATTGAATCTTACGAATCTTATCCCCA
>NW_006408639.1:8625261-8627413 GCF_000296735.1 Chrysochloris asiatica | reverse complement strand
AGGTCTACTTCCAGCTCATTTGCCTCAGTCACTTTATCTCGTTTCTGGACATGTGCAGATATGGTCATCTGCTTCTGTTTTTTGGACATATTCAGGAGTTATCTGTGGCCTTAATACTTAGATGGGTGTATGTTTTGGTATTTTTTATGCTTTCTGATTGCTTCCAGGTAGATGCGATCAGGAAATGGGCTTCCCTTTTCACTCTTCTTCTTGAGAAATTTCTAGATGCCACTGTTGGTTATTGTGATGTAACTTATGATTTAATTTTTGGCCTATTTCATTTTTGGTCTGCCTGTCCCACTCCACAATCCCTGTTTAGGGCTTTTTTCTAGTTATAAACAGTTCAGGGCTGGCTGTGGCCATTTGGTTTTAAATGGAAACTGTCTCTTTAAATTTCGAGGAGATCTGTGCACATGCGTAGTAGAACCCTCCGAGGGCGGGGCTGGGGTGTCCACTAGCTCAGGCACCCCTATAGTCACCAGGATGGAGGTGCTCAGATAGCATGAGACCAATGAACAGATACCAAAAGAAAAGAATGTCCACACCTTTATCTCCGCCGTTCTGCCAGGTGTCCGTGGCCGCTCCAATCCTTCCCCTGCTTGGTCTCACCCAAGATGGCGGCTCATGGAGCAGCTGAGCATCCTGGACTAGAGAGCAATAGATTTCTTTCTTCTGCCACAAATTCTCCCAGCTGTAAGCGTTCCAACCTTCTTAATATTCCTTTATATGTGGTTCAGAGTTCTGGGACCATCCCCTGAGCCTGCTTGGTCTGGTATTCTGTGTTGTTGTTGATGGAACTCTTTATTGCACTTCCACCCGATCTGCCATCTTATTTGTTCTCCGCTGATAGGCTCTTGGGGGACAATTTTTCAAGTGTTTATGGGGGTCCAGGTACTTTCACATACATTACCTGATGGAATTCTCATCGTATCCCCAATTTACAAATGAGGAAAAAGACTCAAAGAGATTCTTAGTAACTTGCTCAAGTTCATTTAGCAAGTAAATTGCAGAAGTACAATTGACTCCAAGTCTGTCCTTATAGAACTTGGCTAGTCTAGTTGCGCCTTCACCTTAGGCAGAGTGCCCCTGGGGGAGCTGGAGGGATCAACGGTTCCTAGACTTTGGGACTTCTCAAACCTGTAGAACTTTTTTTAAAGAGAGAGAAGGGACTCCCACAAATTAGAGGCTATTAACTTAGGACATTAAGAACAACAAACACAACCTATGATCAGCACCATTTTACAAAAGAAAGGACACTTTTCTGCCAAAAGGGAAAAAAAAATTTGAAAAGTTGCAATCAGAAACAAAGTGGAATTCAAAGTTGAATAAATTAGTTTGATGATCTTTTCCTCAGATCACTGTAGTCTGGTGAAATTTTCATCTTTTGGAAGCCATGGCACGAGAGAATTCCTAAGGAATTTTATACTGTCTCATTTCTGGAATTTTCCAGCCTCAGCTTCCACAGGCCTAGTGACAAAAGCCGCATGACCTCCCGAAGCAATCGCACTACACTAATGCTCTGCTCTTCTGAGCTAGCATTTTAAATGATGCTTTTGAAATTCTCTCAGAAGAATAAAGAACAAAGTGTTGCATTTCCTCAATATTCAGCTTCCTACCACTCTTCTCCTTGGGTCAGTCAGTTGTGTCCCTGCTGGACCTCCTGTTGTTGTCAAGTGTCCGTTATGACTTATAGAGACCCTGTAGAAGTTTTCCAAGGCTTTAAATCGTTGCGGGAGCAGAAAGCTTCATCTTTCTCCCACGGAGCAGATGGTGGGCTCAAACTATCAACCTTGTGATTCACAGTCCAGTGCTTATCATAGGAGCCACCACGCTGGCATTGGATCTCCTAGACAACCCTGCAGGCCTTGGTGATTGCAAGGCCAGTGTGGGGAGGAGACAGGAGCCCAGGACCTCAGCATATGCATTTAAAAATGGGGTGGGAGGGTTCTCAAAAGATTCATTACTATAGACACCTTTCGGGGTGATTCCCAAGCCTGAAATGGTGGTAAGCTTGTCTGTGAAGTTACAGCCGGTTTTATTGCCTACCCAATTCATTTTATTGCGACCCCATGCACAGCAGAACGAAACAATGTCCGATCCTGGGCCAACCTCACTACCGCTGCCACACTTGACGCCATCAATGATGCCACCT
>NW_006408639.1:8610078-8624301 GCF_000296735.1 Chrysochloris asiatica | reverse complement strand
CCCACGGAACAGCTGGTAATTTCGAACTGCTGACCTTGTGGTTTGTAGTCCAATTCGTAACTACTACACTACCAGAGCTCCTTAGGGATACCTAAATAGGTACAAAACAGAACACTGCCATCAAGTCAATTCTGGCTCATAATGACCTGGTATAGGATTTCTGAGACTGTAAATCCTTACTGAAGCAGACAACCTCATATTTCTCCCTCAAAGTGGCAGGTGTAGTCCAAGGCCTAAACTAGTCAAATACTGAGCCTCCAGCACCACGGGAGCTTCGTCAAACAGGTACAGGATGATGGAAAGGCAAATGGGCCACTGTAGGGCTGTAAAGTGAGTAATGAGGGAAGCATTAGCTTCCTTAGGTTTAGGGTGAAAAAGGAAAGAATTGGAGTTCTTAGTGCCTAGACACTCTGGAGAGGCCTGTGCCGAGCAAGGGCCCAGTACTAGATAGAGGCGGGATCATGCTCTGCTGGGGCTGGTCTCTCAGACATGCGTGAGGGGACTGTTTTTAGGTATACAAGACCAGTGATGTCAAGACAGCCCACTTCTCAGCAGGATCCAGAAATCCGGTTTGTGTTTTCAATATTGGCAAGTTATTTTAAAATTTAAAAACCAAAGATGTCTTTTTTTTTTCCCCAAAGATGTCATTTTGATGACTGTTGTATACCTGACCCACGCTCTGGTCTTTTCCATCACCCAGTATGTAAGGGAGGAGTTCTGGTGTGGCACTGCACTGTGGACTCATGCGCTGGACTGCAAGGTCGGTTTGAACTGCAAGGTCGGCAGTTCAAGCTCACCAGCTACTCCTTGGAAACCCTATGCAGGGTCACTATGGGTTGGAACCGACTTGATGGCACTTAACAACAACAATAACAACAACAACACATAACCTTTGGAAACCACTTCATAATTTAACTTTGGCATTCAGTTAAAACTGAGATAGAAAAATACTGGTAACCTAGTTATGTTTCTACCATGGTTGTCCTAGATCTCTAAGAATACTAAACAGTCAATAAAATGTGTAAGTAGTAAGATCGATCTAATGTCAGTATATTGGGAGATTATATTTTGACATATGAGGGGCTTTTAAAAAGTTCACGGAAAAATTCCCTTATTTTTTAATTCCATTTTTCCATGGATTTTTAAAGCCCCTTTATATCTGATTTGGAAAAGCGTTCATGCAAGAGTTGGATTTTCAGTTGGGTAGTGAAGGATACAACATTTTACTTGACAACAATTTACTTTAAAAGTACATGCAGCTTTGTTGTTGTTAAGTGCCATCCAGTCGATTCTGACCCATAACAGCCCTGTATAGGGTTTCTAAGGAGCGGCTGGTGAGTTTGAACCGCTCACCTTGCAGTTCAAACGGCTTTGCAGTCTCAGTCTCCACATGCAGCTTTACCAAAGTGGAAATTTTCCATTTTCTCTTTTTCACTAAAGACTGAAATTTCCTATGCACCCATGCCTAGCCAAAGAAAGAAGGCTTTCTCTCCAGACTGCAATACAAAAACATCTATTGTGGTGCTTCTTAAACCACTGTTTACACAAGTCCCCAGATTCTTTTTAAAATGCAGATCCTGATTGGATAGGTCTGGGCTGAAGCCCAGGATTCCACCCCAGTGATGCTGATTGATGCCCCAGTATCTCAGACCACTAAGAATAAATGCAAACCCATTGGAAGAACACCCCAAAACTCTATTAATATATCAAAAATTGTACGTGTCACTTGGGGGGTTTTTTTTGGTCCTTTTTTACATTTGATAGACACCCAACTGCTTTTTTAGAAAAATTCCTTGAAGAATTCTTTTGAATCTGGAAGCATGGATCCACTTGCCTTGTGTAGCATTTGATGAACTATCTATCAGTAGTTGCCAGATGAAAATTGGCAATGTCTGCCTAGACATTTCAGCCCACCATGGTGGTCTGTAGTTGTTTCAGACTGAGTTACCAAATTTCATTCTTTCACATTTTAGCATCTCTGAAATCATATTTAATTTGCAGTTGGGCCATCCTGGCTTCACAGGAGCACTCTGGCTATACTTCGTCCAACCGTTTGTTCTTTTGGCAGTCCATGGTATTTTCAGTATTCTATCCCAATTCCCAACTCAAATGTATCAGTTCTTCTATGGTTTTCCTTAGTCACTGTCCAACTTTCACATGCATTTGAGGTTACTGAAAATACCATGGCTTGGGTCAGGCGCACTTTACTCCACAAAATGACATCTTTGCTCTTTAATACTTTAAAAAGGTCTTGTGCAGCAGATTTGCTTAATGCAATATGTTGTTTGATTTCTTAATTGTTGCTTTCCTGAGTGTTGATAGTTGATCTGAGCAAAATGATGTCTTTAGGACTTCAATCTTTTCTTCACTTATATGGATACTGTTTACTGGTCCAGTGGTGAGGATTTTTTTTTTTTTTTTCTTTACATTGAAGTGCAACCCATACCAAATGGTGTTGTCTTTGATATTCATTAGTAAGTATTCATTAGTAAGTCCTCTTAGCTTTCAGCAAGGAAGGTTATATTATCTGCGTATCACCGGTTGTTAATGAGTCTTTCTCCAATACTGGTGTCATGTTTTTCTTCATAGAACCCAGTTCCTCAGATTATTTTCTCAGCATATAGATTCAATAAGTATGGTGAAAGAACACAAGCCTGGCTTGTAAGAATAGAATGCAACACCTTTCCTAATTTGAAATCATTCGGTGTTCTCTTGTTATGCTCAAACAATTGCCTCTTGGTCTGTGTACTGACTCCTCATGAACAGAATTAAGTATTTCAGAATACACACAATTGAACGCCTTTATCAATATACAGGAATCCAAGTGGTTTTCATATGTTTATCATGTTCCCTGTCTCTTGGCTAAATCTTCCAATGAGATGCAACATTTTTTTTTGCTGAGTCTCAGGGTTTTTCTATGTATATGATATCATCTGCAAATAGTGTTTTACTTCTTCTTGGCTAATTTTAATTTGTTTAATTTACCTTTGCCTTATAGCTCGGCCTAAGATTTCTAGAACAATATTGAACAGGACTGTTGATAAACCTCATCCTTGTCTGGTCCTGTTCACAAAGGGACTGTTTTCAGTTTTTCTCCTTTGAGAGTGATGTTGGTTGTTAGTTTTTTACATATGCTATGAATTGTCTTGAGGTATTTCCTTTTGATTTCTACTTTATTGAGTGTTTTTCTTGATAAAAAACATATCGTATACATGTGTGTTGGATTCTGCATCAATTGATATGATCATGTGGTTCTTTTTCCTTTATTTATTTATATAGTGGATTATATTGATTTGTTTTCTAATATTGAACTATTCTTACATCACTTGTATGAATTCCGCTTTGTTGTGATATATATAATATATATATATATATTATATATAAAATGTTGCTGAAATCTGTTAGCTAGAATTTTGTTGAGAATATTTGCCTCTATACACATGAGGGACATTGGTATATAATCTTCTTTTTTAGTGATGTTCTTCCCTGGTTTTGGTATGTTAATTATTCTTGCTTTATAAAATGGGGTTTTACAGGGTGCTAGTATAGCTTGGCTGTATGGCCGCAATGACTGTCTCTTGTTGAATAAGGGTAGAAGAGAAAGACACCTCCTCCCCCTTAGAGAAAAGGACTGAAAACAAAGCAAAACAACAACAACAAAAAACAGACTAGATAGGATAGTGAAAAATCACCAGGAAAAAAAAGAAAGAAAAGTGGCAAAATGAGTCAGACTTTCGTGCCACCTGATAGCCTCTTGCCTTCAAAGTCTGTAGAGAATTCTCAAGATGTTCCTATTACGGCTTATGATGTAACTCAATGGTTTTTACTTTTATTTTATTTTATTACATGCCTTTAAAGTCTGTGAGCTTTAGATTTCTCTGGAACTAGGCGGAAAGCAGGAAAAACAAAGATGTTTACTTGTTGATTATCGATTGTACAAAGACTTTCAACTGTTTGGATTATGACAAGCTATGGATAACTTTGTGAAGAATGGATGCTCCATACCACTTAATTGTGCTCATGAAGAAACTGTACATAGTCCAAAAGGCAATTGCTCAAACAGAACAAAGGATACTGAGTGGTTTAAAATCTGGAACTTTGTGCATCAGGGTTGCATTTTTTTCACCATATTTATTCACTTTGTATGCTGAACAAATAATCCAAGAAGCTGAATTTCAAGAAGAACATGTCATCAGGATTGGAGAAAGTCCCACTCTATATGTGGGACCCTCTCTGGGTCTAAAGTCCCCAGCTGCTCTATCTCTCCGTGTCATCATCTCTGCCTCCATCTCTGGCGTCACTGCTTCTCTGGGTAGGGTCCCCCTCTCCGCTTTTCTCCCTTGATGGTCCCAGGGACCTCCACTCCTAGACTACAAAGTTAACCACTCCCTCCTTTCGCTACAAAACGTCTACCTTAACATTTCTAACCCTCACAATCAGTCCTGATAACAATTATTCACTATTGTATCACAAGAGACCTATCTGCATCTCCTTTCATCAGCCCAGCCTAGACAGACTGGATACTACTCAGTGGAGATTCTACCTTCCTCCACACCCTCTGGATCTAGGTTCCCTCTTGATAGCTTATAAGCAAGTCACTTCTTGCCTTTGTAGCCCCCCATTTTGTGTATCCAATGTCCAAGTTGCCCATCCCTGTCTACTCTGTATATGGAGGGATGGAAATGATCCTTGCTGTAAAGATTTGTTCCCTCTTTTGAGCTATTGCGTCCATAGGTGTAGGTCAAGTTCATCAAATTGTATCAGATTACTCTTTTTTTCCCTCTTCTTTCTTCTTCTAGTTGAGCTCCCTGGGGTCTTTTTTGAGGACACTGAAAGGTGACATTTAATGGTGGGTTTTGTTTAGTCATTTTTCTTATAAATATTTAGAGGGTAGAATCAAGACTTGCTACTTCTGGATAAGAACAAATTTCATTTGTAAGTATCCCTATGATGTGACCTGTTAGGGAGCAGCATCTGTGGTTTTGATCTTCTCACTTCACTGTAATTACAGTATGAGGATGAGAGTCAGCACCCTGACCACTCATCTCCCCACAAAACACAGGCCCTGACCTCTGTTAGGTCTACTCTGAGAGGACCAAGCCAACATCAAACTCAGAGCCTACAAGACAGTATAAAGAAGTTCCTAAACGTCAGTGAATTAAGTCTTCAGTCTTCCAGTTGAATGTGAATCTTACCTTTTTCTGAACAGTTGTTCTGGGCAAGATAGCAGATTCAGAGACCTTAGAGCCTGGGTGAGGCTGAGGAGACAAAGGAAGGTCATGGAAACACAGCTGAAATGAAATCAGTTTTTACACATCTTCTTTAGGAACAGAAGGAGCTTTTGTGAATCTGAACTTGGTTACTCAAAGCCAATTATTGGTAAAGATGATAATGACCAATGGGCATTGGATTTTATGATAGATCCAATAAGAAGGAACATCTTTTTCGTTATACTGACTATTTCACAATAATAAAAAGCATTTTTTTACCATTTGAGTGCCTTGTACAAACAGCAATCGCACTTTGGATTTTTGTTTTGCATTATTTGGGTTGTTTCTTTGTAACATTACTCAGCTTTGTTGACTGAAACATTGGAGAGCCCCTTCCTCTCTGTAATGCAGTGCTGTTTCTCTACCCTAAAAGACCTGTTGGTGTAATCGCTGGCTGCGGTGATACCATGCAAGATTTCTCTTGCATCTCTCATTTTTAAAAATGGAATTAGGCATAAGGGAACAAATATAGTATGACCTGTGTTAATTTACACCATACAGGACATACAGGGCAGCTCAGGAAAGTGAAGTCATCCATACTTCAAGCATTCCGACTTAAAAACCTGCTATTTTGGAAAAGTTGGAAGATGGTTTGGGGTGAGTTTGCTCTAGAGACTATTCAACAATCAATTTCCTGATGCTTGTGGCTGTTCCTGTTCCAGAAAGCCGACTCTAAAACTGTCTTGTCCTGTGCCCAAGCTTTCCCAATGGGTCTGTGGCCTCCCTCGACTGGCCTGTGGTAGGACAGCAATGGGCTCATTCAACCAAATGTACCCGTTACTTGTAGAACCCTTTTAGTGTGGTGGAGAAAAAAAACAAAACAGTGAGCCAAATCTACAGCTTCTCCTTAAATGGAGCAGTGATGAAACCCAAGCAGTTTAAGAGGTCGTTTTCCAGCCAGATGTCTGCTGAGTCATTGTTCTAGATATGGAATCAGGGTCCTGGGCATGATCCCTTTTTGTCGCACTGAGGAGAAGGCTGACTCTCTAGTGAGGACCTGCTTTGATTCATTATTTTCACTCGTTGGTAGAGTGCTTGGCACAGGGCTGTCGTGCATGCTCTACTTCATAAGTTAACATTTTTACATCATAAATACATTTATTTATACCAAGTACATTTAAGAACGTATTTGGTATAAATATGCTTGTTGGATTTTCAATCACCTAGTTCTGGTACAGTGCTGTAGGATAATGTACTGGACCATAAGCTCAGTTTGAACTCACCAGCCACTCCTCAGAAACCCTATATAGGTTTGCAATGAGTCTGGCTGACTTAAGGGTACTTAACAACAAGCTCGCCTGAAACCTGTTCACCATGGGTGACCCTGTAGACACTCCCAATTCCAGTGCCATAGTTTCCAGCATCATAGCAGCATGCAAGCCACCACAGTGTGATAAACTGACAGATGAGTGATGGACAGTAATGGTGGTGGTGGTGGTGGTTATGTGCCGTGGAGTCGGTTCCGACTCATAAGCCAATGAAGAAGATTGGAGCAGAAAGCCTCATCTTTCTTCTGCAGAACAGCTGGTAGTTTCAAGCTGCTGACCTTGAGGTTAGCAGCCCAATTTGCAACCACTACACTACCAATAGGAGATCACAATACACCACTTTCGATAAATGGCAGAACAACAAGAAAAAAATCACAACAAAGACAGAGAAGAACTATACTACACAATAAACCAATTATATTTCATAGATTTATACTGAACACTCAACCCAACAACATGTTCTTGAAAGACCAAAATCAACATAACATCTCCAATAAATAGAAAAAACACCAGCAAAGTATACCTCCAGTCACCAGAAGAAAATAAATAATACTTAACCTGGCAGAAATAAAATCATTCATAAACAGAAAAACAATAGAAAGAATCAGCAAGGCTAGAAGTTGTTTCTTTGAAAGGATTAATAAAATTGACAAAAATGTTGCAAATCTCACTTTCGTATTCTGGCGTGGCTTGTGTTGCTGTGATGCTGGGAGCTGTAACACTGGCATTCTAACCAGGGCCACCTCCGGTGGATAGGTTTCAGTGGCGCTTTCAGACTAAGACCCACGAGGAAGGAGGAGAGTGGGTGACTTCTGAGTAGGGAGCCAGGAAAACCTTATGCATAGCAATAGAACATCTTCAGATACAGTGCAGAAAGGTGAGCCATCTGGTTGGAATGCACTTAAAATATGGCCATGGAAGGGCTCACTCCTCTCAGTGGATCTGACCTAACTGACAATGATGGATCAAACTTTGTGATATTCATTTGCTGAGTGGGGCACACATCAAAATGAGAAGAAGTAGCTGCAAACATTCATTAATACTTAGAA
Organism: Chrysochloris asiatica; assembly: GCF_000296735.1. Taxonomy (NCBI): domain Eukaryota; kingdom Metazoa; phylum Chordata; class Mammalia; order Afrosoricida; family Chrysochloridae; genus Chrysochloris; species Chrysochloris asiatica. The sequence goes on along the minus strand of NW_006408639.1, from coordinate 8,616,714 downwards.
GGTGGAATGTATAAAGTAAGAATGTAGGAAAATTGGAAGTTGTCAAAAATGAAATGAATACAAAAACACTGATAACCAAGGCTTCAGTAGACAGAAATGGAGTGATATTGGCCATGCTGAATTGGACAATTAAATAATCAACTATGCCGAGAATAACAAATTGAAGAGGAATTGCATCATATTTATCTTGAACATTTCAAGATCTGTTTTGAAGTATATAGCTGTCTGTGATAAGATAGCATTCATAAGCCAATAAAGAAGATCATTTAATTTAACGACTGTACAAATATATGCACATAAATAAACCACTAAAGCAAATTTAAAAATTGAAAATTTCTACCAACTTCTGCAGTCTGAAAAGGACCAGTCACACATTGAAGATTCACTGACAATTGCTCATATGTTAGTTTAGATTAAAGCTGAAGAAAATTGAAAACATTTTTCAATTAATGACTTTGAGACATTCCATCTGAATTTAGAGAACATCTTAAGAATAGGTTTGATGCATTAGACACTAATAAGCAAAGACCAGAGGAGTTGTGAATGACATTAAAAACATAGTATACTCAAAAAGCAAAAAGGTCATTAAGAATACAGTAAAGAAAAAAACCAAAGTGAATGTCTGAGAGACTCAAATTTGCCCTAAAATGTAGAAAAGCTAAAGTGAATAGAAAAAAATGATGAAGTTAGAGAATTGAACAGAAAAATTAAAAATTTTAAAGGTAGCTCAAGAAGACAAAGTAAAGTATTAAAATGATATGGCAAGACTTGAAGTTTGAAAACCAAAAGGTAAGAACATGCTCAGCATTTTTCCAGATGATATAACTGAATAGAAATTTTAAGTTTCGAGTAGCAATATTGAAGAATTCTATAGTTAAATATTGAAACATGCAGGATACGTGAAAAGAAGATGGAATGTATAGAGAGTCAGTGTACCACAATGAAGTAGTCACCGTTCAGCCATTTCAGGAGGCCCATATGATCAAGAACTGATGGTATTGAAGGACGCAGTACAAGTTTCACTTAAAGCACCGGTAAAATAACAAGGCTCCAGAAATTGACAGAGTACCAACTGAAATGTCTCAATCCAAAGATGACACACTAGAGTTACTCACTTGTGTACGCTAAGAAATTTGGAAGACAACAACCTGACTAACCGATTGGAAGAGATCCATATTTACGCCCTTTCCAAAGAAAGGTGTTTCAAAGAATGTAAATAAAATTTTGCTGTAAGCAATTAATAGCTGTTCTACATCAATAAGGTACAGAACATTCAAGAAGGATTCAGAAGATGATGTGAAGTAAGGGATATTGTTATGGGTTCAAATCCCAATCCCAAAGAAAGATAATGACCACTATAATGTCCAAATTAGAGAATTGTATTGGCACAACAGACAGCTATAGCCGGACGGCAGGAGACAATGAATTCTCCCAGGCCTGCCGTGCTGTAGGGAAATGGCTGCTAGTTTATATATACTAAGTTCTTGGCTCAGGGTCTAGGGGTTTATCTAAAGGAATTTGCTGAAGCAGGGAGTACTGAAGCAAAACTAGCCAATTAGTCAGCTCACAGGAACACTAGATAACAATGAACAGGTAAGTGTGACCACATGAGTTCAAATAACAATCCCATACAGTAAACACCACCTGTGATGCCTGTTTTTGCCCTATCTGCCTCAAGGCCAGGGGAGCTACGCTTGTTTTAGAAATTCTGAGTTCGCAAGGAGCTCTATTGTTTCAATATCATTGCTGACATCAGATGGAGTTTAACTGAATACAGAGTATAGGAGAAAGATGTTTACTTGAGTTTTATTAACTATGCTAAACTAATAAATTTTATGGATAATGTTGTGAAGAATAGGAATTTCAGAACACTTAGTTGCGCTCATTAGGACCCAGTACATAGACTAAAAGGCAGTCATTTGAACAGAACAGGGAGACAAGTGGTTTAAAATCTGCAAAGGTGTCAGCCTGGTATCCTTTTACCACACTTATTTAGTATGTATCCTGAGAAATAATCTGAGAACTGGTTCATATGAAGTAAATGTGGAATCACAATGAGAGGAAAGATCATTAACAACCTGCAATTTACAGATGACACAACTTTGTGTCCTGAAAGAGATAGAAGACTACAGCCTTCAGTATGTGGTTACAACTCAATGTAAAGAAAACAAAAATCCTCACCACTGGACAAATAAGTATCAGGGTCAGGTGAGAAAAGCTTGAAGCTGTCAAAGATCTCATTTTACTTAGACCCACAATCAACACCCATGTTTTATCACCCAGGGTACCAACTATGGTTTTACAATGTTGTATAAGTAATTTTAATCTCTATTTTTGATAGGCTCAGGACTCTCACACTGTCTAGTAATATGGTAGTCTTTGTTGTACAATGTATCCTGGTCCTCTCCCCAGTCAATACATATTTTCATTATAATTATGAATATCCCATATGGTTTATTTAGCATAGTCCCACTGACACTACCAAACTTTTGTCTGAAGAGACTGAAATGTTGCTCTTGTTTACCTAATTGTTTGGTATAATTTTATGTCTAAATTATCAAGTCACACAATGTAGTCTTTCCAGTTAGACCATGTCCGTCCTTTAGAAACCACCATCAATGTCTTCTCCATGTCTTCCCGGTAGAATTTCTTTCCTGCTTACTGTAAATGACAACATAGCATTTGGTTTGCCCCACACAAGGGGGTGTAGACAAGTGTGAGGCTGCTGAGTCCTCTCTGGAATGTGTACATGGCCAGGATTGGGGGAGTTCAGTGAACATTGTGCAATTACTTAACCTGAATCAGCTGATCCTGTCCCGCTCCCCCCCCCCCTTGCCTCCTAGGGTGCTGCTCCCACCTAGGGTGATGAGGGGCTGGCCTGGGTCTGAGGTCGCCCTTGGGGGACCATGTGATGTGAGACTAGGGCAGGGTCTGTGAGTAGTCATGGTTTCTTCCACCAGAATTGGGGTGGTGGTGGAGGGATATCTGTATGTGGCTCTGTTCCTTTAAGGGGCACCCCATAGAAGGTAATGAGGATTTAGAGCCTCCACTCTTCCTCAGGGATTGGGGTCCTCTGGTTAGGGCCCAGCCTGGGCAGAGGGCTTTGTAAACTGTGAAGCGCCATACCCCTCCCCCACGGAAAGGAGCTCTGCCCTGGAGGCCCCGCTTCAGGATGGCAACATTGTAGGCAGACCCCAGTATGCAGCCTTTCTGGCGCCTGGTTCCAGGGTGGGGCATAAGACCCTGTGAGGCCTGGGTACCGAAAGCAGATCCACAGCGGGAGGACTGAGGTCTGGACCTACCGACAGCGTACCCCAGAAGGTAAACGGGGAGGACCCTCGATTTGGGCAATTCTTGTAGATCCCTTGACCTGCCTAGTTGTCCTGACTCTCTCGTCCACAATTACACAGAATCAGTAAGACCTGGAGTGAGTCAGAACCCCAGGACCCAAAATAGTCCCAGTTCTCAGGGTCATGTGAAGACTGAGCTGGACCCACAGCTACCCTGCACTGGAAAGGGCCCTCATCAGATTCTGGTTTCTGGTGGGTGGTCACGGGACCCTCCTGGACGCTCTGGGCAAGCTTTGGCCTAAGCTGCTTTCTCTGCTGTAAAGGTGAGTGTGTAATCACAGATTTTCGTAAACCCCCGGGAATTCGGAAAGTCTGTAAGCACAACCCGCTGAGGTTTTGGACGTGCGGGCGGCACAGAGGTCCATCAAGGCTAATATGCCTAATTGTCCCCGAGCAGCTGAGTGGGCATTTGGGGTGCGGGTGGGGTGGTGTTTGGGCATTGAAGCCAGCCAGCTGGGGTCACCTGGGGGACTTCTGGAAGTAACCCGGCCACACTCAGCCCAATGTCCTCCTGCGAATGAGGTGGAAGGTGCACGGGGCATCTTAGCACATGGTGATTCGTTGTTGTTGATTCCGACCCATAGTGACCCTGTAAAGGGTTTCCGAAGATCAATTGGTGAGCTTGAACTGCCGACTTTGCGGTTCAAAGCGACTTTGCAGTCCAGCGCATTAACCCACAGCGTCACATCAGGACTCAGCATGGTCGATTAGGAGAACAGATTACTTGTCATGTGTTAATTGTTGGGGTTTTGCACATTTTACTTCTTAGCGTATTTTAGTTTTCAAAGAAAAATTGCTATCAAAATCTCCCAAACCAGGATCCACTGCTGCTGATTTAGTGTGAGTCCTGGAGGACTTTAGCTTTAGAATAAACAAAGGTTTGTCATGCAGAAATTAGTTTAAGACATTTATGTAACAATGGACAAATAATAATGACTGTGTCTGTGTAAACTACAAGGTCAGTTTCCTGGACTGTAAACCACAAGGTCAGCAGTTCAAACCCACCAGCTGTTCCTGGGAAACCCTACACAGCCTTTCTGTGAGTTGGAACTAACTCGATTACCAATAACACTTAAATAGTGTTTAAATTATACAGTCCAGATCTTTGCTTTTCTGATATTTTTACCTTTAACTGACGTCACCTTGATCGCAGAGGAGGTCCTTGTAGCTGGGGTCCAAGTCGGTTTTCCTCAGCAGCATCTCTGCAGGGTGCCCTGATTTCAGACAGCCAGAGAGACCTTTTGCTTCTGTCCCTTCTGAACATAAGCAGAAATCCTTGAGTTTCCAAACCCTGTATGTTGTCCTGGTCAATATAATTGATCGCAAATTAAGGACATTTGTTTTTATTGTGATTTGGGTAAAAGGGCACTGAAACAATGAAAACTGAAGAAAACTCTGTGTTTTCTCACAAGCCCTTGAAACCAGCCCTTTCCTAGGCCCTGGCTTCCAGAAGCAGATGTAACAGAAAAAGCCCCACAGGTGGTGTTTACTGTGTAATTATGGGCCCCAAATGTTACTTGCAGTGAAACAATCTCAGGGTCCTTTGCTTCATTTTAAATATTTCATGTTCCTGTTATTTTGCTTCTTTCCTGAAGCTGACATTACTGTTGTTATCTAGCTCCTTATAGTGAAACTGACATTGCTTCTTTGAAAAGCCCCTAAACCAGGAACCAAGAATTTAGCAGATATAAGCCCACAGATCTAGCAGAGTTTATGGTCTCCCTGTTGTCCGGGTATAGCTGTTGTGCCAATAAATTCTTTTCCTAAAATCGGAAATTAAAGTGGTCATCATTCTCTTATGAGATTTGAACCTGTAACAGGTACAGATCAAATTAGTTTTCCATTCAACAATTTATATTCATTTTGATTTGTAACATGAATTCAAATCTCTCAATTTATATAATAGCATTCTTCCCACTTCCTCCTTGTCTTTCCCATTTCTCTTGTCCTTCTTTTCTATCCCTGGCCTTCCTTTAGAACTTTATCCTAGGCAAACACTGTCCCTTTTTTCTCCCAGGGTTGATTGTTCACCTCCTAGGCCTGGCAGTTGTTTGTCTGAAAGTTGAACCATAGAGGTGAGTTCAGTTCCAAGTCTCAGCATCCTAACTTAATCTAGGGCAGGAGAGTGGGGAATCTTTTTTGACCTAAATCTATAGCATCACTGATCAGCCATATAAAATTATCATCTTAAATTTAGCCTGCTGTATTTGGTCAGACAATGACCTCATCCCTCGTGTGATGGCTGGACCTGTGGTTGCCTTGGCAGGGCCAGACCAAATCATTTCATGGGTCTTTTATATTGCTCATGAACCGGACACCCCCACTCCTGATCTAGAGATATGAAAAGCATCATAAAATCACCAACCCATTTCAATTGTCCTGGTCAAGTGTATTCTGACTCATCGGAGAGTAGAACTCCCCACAGAGTTTCCAAGGTATAAGCCCTGCTGGTGGGTTCAAACTTTTTGTTTAGCATCTTTGTGTTTGTAAACACGCCATTGCCGTGTAAAAGCATTCTAGATGCACACTTTGGGCTGTATGCTTATGTGTTTTAAGAACATTACAGAATCAGGTTTGATTTCACAGCATTCAGAAAACAAGAGGACCGTCAGTACATGTTGTTGTTGTTATGTGTCGTGGAGTCGGTTCCAACACAAAGCGACCCTATACAGCCTTTCCAAGGCTGTAAATCATCATGGGAGCAGAAAGCCACATCTTTCTCCCGCAGAACAGCTGGTAGTTTTGAACTGCTGACCTTGAGGTTTGCAGCCCGATTCGTAACCACTACGCTATCAGAGTTTATATAGTCCATGGGAAAAAACCATCTCAGACTGCCCATTCCACAGGTTGTGCGTATATCTACTTGTTTTAGGGCTCGTATTTCTTGTGGATAAATACCAAGTAGAGGAGTTGCTGGATCCTAAGATATTTCTATTTCCACTTTCTGAGGAAGCGCCATATTGTTTTCCAGAGAGGTTGGACCATTTTGCAGTCCCACCAGCAACGCAGGAGCCTCCCAGTCCTTCCGCATCCTTGCCAGCAATTATTGTCCTCTATTTTTTTTTATCTTTTGTCTATTTTATTTCCATATAAAGTTTGTAATTGTTTTTTCCATCTCTTTGAAGAATGTCGTTGGAATCTGGATTGGGATTGCATTATACACGTACATTGCTTTGGGCAGTATTGACATTTTCACAATGTTAAGTCTTCCTTCCCAGGGGCATGGTATATTCTTCTGTTTTTGTAATTCTCTTGATTTCTTGTAGTGTTTTGTAGTTTTCTTTGT
>NW_006408639.1:8599652-8609800 GCF_000296735.1 Chrysochloris asiatica | reverse complement strand
TCTATCCACTTTAACGTTTTTTTTAAAAAAACAGAAAAACCTGGGCACAGGGTGAGAACCTGAAGAATTTGAGAAACTTCTTTGGTGCTATGTGTATCTCAGGTCCTGCTGACCAGTATGAACATGTTGTCTCTAAGAACGACCGTGAGCCCTTTCCCAGGGTGGTTGTCAATGATCTTCACAAGAAATGAGTAGCTGTGTTTCCCTCTTTCTAGGATAACCTCTAGAGTGGGGATTGGTCACAAATTAAAGAAGAAATAATCTCTGAAAAAAGATAATTGATGGGGTAGTAATTGACCATGATTGGGCATTAGGGAAGAAACTGTGTCTTAAGTCTTAACCATTCACATTGTCTGGACTGCATATTACGGTGGCCAAGCCAGCACTTTCCTCATGCCCTTAGTGTGTCACGGCCCATACAGATGTGTATGAGGTCTCACTGTTGTTTGAATTTGCAGTTCTCTAGAGTCCTGGTGTAAGGAGCTCTGGTAGCGTTGTGGTTACGAATCGGGCTGCAAACTGCAAGGTCAGCCGTTTGATACTACCAGCTTTTTGGCGGGAGAAAGATGAGGCTTTCTGCTCCCGTAAAGATTTACAGCCTCGGAAACCCTGTACAGGGTCGCTATGAGTCGGAACCGACTCCTTGGCACATAACAACAACAACAACAGAGTCCTGGTGTGGTGCTGTGGGCTAATGCATCAGACTGCAAAGTCATTTGAACTGCAAGGTCAGTGGTTCAAGCTCACCAGCTGCTCCATGGAAACCCTATATGGGGTCGCTATGGGTTGGAATTGACTCGGCGACACTTAACAACACCAACATCAGGCAATGTTGAGAATCTCTTAATATGATTGTCCCCCATGTATCTTCTCTCATGAAGTATCTATTGAGATACTTTGCTCACCTGATAATTCGCCTTTTGTGTGCCTTTCTTCCCCTTCTTGTTGAATTTTGAGCTGCAGACAAGCTATCAGAGAAGCAGAGCGGTTCCAGAGCAGAGCTGGTCTAAGGCTGCAGTTGTGACAGGGACCACAATGGCGGCAGCGGCTTCGATGGATCCAGAAGTGGAGGAGACACTGCGTGTGTCCGGAATAGGGGCAGCATCTGTCATAGAGGGAGAAGAGGTCCCGATGGCAACAGAGACAGAGGGGACTGGGACAGAGGGGGGCAGGGACCCTCCTCAAGAGATAGAGCTCAAGGCCTTAGTGCACAGTGCTGTGCCTCAAGAACAAGGTGCCCAGCTCCAAGAGCAGGGTGTCCTATGCCAAGATCAGGAGACTGTACTAGGTCCAGGGATCCGCAAGTGGAGTAAGATGGCCCATCTTGAGAAATGGTCTGCATCCCAAGAACTGGTGTCTGTGCCACTAGTTCAGAGAGTTGTGCCTCCAGAACAGGGGGCCCAGCCCCGAGACCAGACGGCTGAGTGTCCAAGGCAGGTGGCCACAACTAGAAAGTGGGAGCATGTTCCCATTGAACAGGGGACCCTTAGACGAAAGCAGGTGGCCACACCTAGAAGTTTGAGGCCTGTGTTGCCAGAGCAGAGCTTGCCTACCCAGGAACAGGGGGCCACAGCTAGAGTGGAGGGGACTGTGCCCCAAGAGCATGTGGGATTTAGCAGAGAGCAGAGGATTACCCTGGGTCCAGGAGTTCACACATGTATTCCATTCCGAGTAGAGGAGGCCACACTCCAAGAGGAGCAGGACTCCCTAGAATCTCATGAGATGGCACCTGCCTTCCCCAGAAATTATGCTCAAAGGTGTCTTGTGACGTGTATACTAATCTTGCTCCTGATTTGTATCTTTAGCCTCATAGGCTTGACATTTATCCTGACCTGTTTGATGCTACAATACTGCTGATTGTTTAGTTTGAACATCTGTTTTGAATAGAGGGATCCATCTAAGACTGTGCCCTATGTGTTTATCCGCTGTGTATATCATTTTCCTGTTGCTATTAAAAGCTGTTACCACATGAACAGTGTTTCAGAACATGCTGTGTGACCATTGTAACACATTTTTCAGGGAGACAGTGTGGTGGTGGTGTAGGAATGTTACAGAAGACAAGGCGTATGGAATAGGATACATATACTAAGTTTTCAAAGAAATTTCATATTGCATCAAAACGATACTGGGAGAATGTTGATTGGGAATGTGTGTCTTCTGACATGATAAATAGCAAGGAAAGGTGAGATAAACTGTATGCAGATTTTCCTGTTAGCAGCTGAGCACTTACCCACTGTGCCACCTAAGATTGTCACTTTCATTCTGCAGGAATCAGACATTTCCCAATTAGGAGGAAGTCCTAATAAAACTTTATGTCTAAGTTGAAACATTTAAAATCAGTATGTGCCTCAGTTGTCCAATGCCACTCTCACAGACCTACCCCTAGTGGATGGCTCTACCAAATAGGATGAACCTTTCATGGTTCAGGAGGCTAGAAGTCTGAATCCAGAGCTCTAGGCAAAGATCTGGTCTCCTTACCTGTAGGCCGGGTATTCCTTCGAGGTGTCCAGCGTCTTGTCATCTACCTTTCCTTGAATCCAGCAGATTCACAGCACTGGTAGATCCCAGCTCTGCGGGATATAATACACACCTGGCTCAGGCAGTAGTGTTGAAGTCCACAACCCTGAGGAAACTTCCTTCTAATTGATTGCTCATGGTAGGTATTTTCCAGAAGGATTAATACAACTTTCTTGCTAAACCACTGTGAATTGATCAATATATGTAAATTTGGTGTTAAGTGCCATCAAGTGAGGTAAGACCCATGGTGACCCTGAATAGGGTTTCTGAGGAGAAGCCAGTAATAACACGGTGAAAGAGACAAAACAAGCCCTCTGCCTTCAAGTCGATTCCAACTCATAGGGTGTCCAAGACTAAATATTTAAGGGAACAAACAGCCTCATATTTCTCCCTCAGAAAGCCTGGTGGGTTTGAACCACTGACCTTGCAGTTAGCAATACAGTGCTTATCTCACAGTGCCACCAGGGTCCCTTTTGAAAGGGACAAACACCTGAAAACTTACCCCTTACAAATAGCCACTTTCTGTTTTCTAACAATAAATAGGAAGTGGCTTTAGAACACTCATGGGGAAATTCTTTTATGTTTTATTTTCATTTTGCCACGAATTTTTTGAAGCTCCCTCAGATTTTTTTTTCACAGATTAAAATTTCAAAATCCGTGACTTAAAATCTGTTATAAAACAAAGGAAATGGACACGTTTTTAAAACGGCGTTTTTGTGGGTGTGCACGAGGAGGGGTAGCCGTGGAGCTGGACCACAGTTAGGTCAACCTTCCAGCGCTGCTGCACCCGAGCCAGTGTTGGAGGTATCAGAGGGACCGTGTGGTTCACCAAGCGTGAACCATGAGTGGGAACACCAGACCCTTATGCTCGGTATACTCCCTGCGCTGGACAGGGACGAGGACTTTCCTACCACTCTGGGGTCTCTCGGTCAACAGCAGTAACTTTATGAGGATGTGTTTTAAGTACAGACCATTCTGCGCCCTGTGTTCCCAGCTCGCAGAGCGGTATGGGCCTGTGTTCACACATAGCTACCAGGTGGTTAGAGAGGTCCTGCTCCAGTACAAGACGGAGTTTTCCGGACGTGGAGAGATCCCCGCGTTCCATGTCCACAAGGCCCGCGGTGAGTCTAGCCCTGCAGCGTTGTACTGTCAGGGCTCCCACATACTGATCATAAACAGGTCCTCAGACCAGAGGTGTATCTAAATTTTGGCAGGTATGGCGGCTGGGAGGCGCTGGAGGGGCTGGACACCACTGGGCAGTTTCCATGGCTGCGTTGCTTCATCCTTGATGATGCAAATGTGCAATACTGGGCACAGGTCATGTGCTGTGTGCTATATGAACTGCACCATTTCAGTAAATCCATGAAATGCTGGAAGAGAACCCAGCCTTCCTGCTTCGCCCGGGCTCTCTTTCTTCTCCTTCCTCCTACCCTTTCTGAAAACATTTGTTAAATTCCCTTACCCTCTTCATCCCTTCCCCCTTCCAACCTCCGAATTTCTCTTCTCTTACCATACCTCTGGGCAACTGTCTACCTTACCACTCTTCACCTCTCCTGATTTCTCTAACTGATGATTCCATCCTTCCCAAAGACACTCTCCCTGGATTCTAAGCCATGAGCTCTCCTGGCTCCTGATCCTACAACATGTCAGCGCATCCTCCCCCAGAATTTTGGGCACTGCAGGCCTAGGCTCAGTCCAGTTCTGCTTCCAGGATGCCCTTTTTCTGCATTTGCCTGGTTGGTTCTCCCTCCACGCCTACAAGCCACTGAGAACGCCTTACTCCAGCATCCATTTCTCCCAGAACTTGATTTAAGATGATTGACTCCTTGCTCTCTGTTCTTCTCTAGGAATAATTTTCAATAATGGCCCACCTGGAAAGATACCCGGTGCTTTTCCCTGACCACCCTGAGGGGACTATGGGATGGGGAAGGAAGGCAACGAACAGTGGATCCAGACGGAGGCCCCCTTCCTGCTGAGGAACTTAGGAAGATTCAAAGTGTGTATCCCACCCAGACACGAGACACCACGGGAAATGGGGAGAGAGGAACCTGGCCCATCCAACCCAGTACAGTGTGTCCACATGCAGCAAAGTGTCCCAGCCCTGGAGACAGAGAGCCCATTTATGGGGAAGAGTCTATCCATCTGGGATAGCACTTCCATTCTTGGGGAGAGGCTGACACCCCCAGACAGCATCTGGACCATCTGAAACTATGGGCAGTTCAGGGGGCCATGTATAGAACAACTTGAGTTCCTTATTCTGCATTTTAGGTAGAGAAGATGTAGCTGGGGAGAGAGTAATTTCTGCGTTCTCTATGAAACCATTGTTGGTTAAGTCCTGTTCAGTCAGTTCTGACACATAGTAAGCCTGCACAAGGGTTCCGAGGAGTAAATGTTGAGTTTGAACTGCCAACATTGAGGTTAGCAATCCAATGCTTATCCTATAGCACCACACCAGAGCTCTAAATAAATTCATTATCTTATGTGAATCATTATAATTCCCAGTAATGTTTCACGTAAGGTAATGGATTTATTTAGAATAAATAAGTGAAAACAGGCGTTGGTCACTCTGTGGCAGGAGACACCCACCCTGTGGGTGTCGTATGAGCAGCTCACAGACTCAAGTCCCATGTGTACAGCTCTGACAACCAGGTCAGCCTTTTGACTCCACCTTCCTCATCGGTGGTGGGCCCTGCAATGTCATCACTGACATCCTTTTCTGTAAGCACTTTGACTACAGTGACAAGACATGCCTGACTGATGAACATATTCAAGGACAACTTCTACCTGCTGAGCACCCCTTGGCTCCAGGTGTAGACCCTCATATCCACTCATTTGCCCAAAATTTTGCTGTATAGTTTCCAACAGGAAATGGGAAAATAGGAAACTCTGATTATGGAGTATGAGGGACACCTAAAAGAGTGAGAGCATGTCCATGTTGGGGCACCTGGCAAGAGGCCCCAGTATTCTTTTTTGAGGCAGTCTCTTTGTTAGCCTCAGGACAGTCATCATTTGCCATTTAAGGGTGGTGTGTCCTTGAGACTGATGTTCAGGTAAGGATCAGACATGATGATCATGTTTCCACCACAGAAAGCCACCTCTGACAGCAGTGCCACAATGATCCTGTCCACCCGAAATATATGTTCAAATGAAATGATCACAATGGTCATAAAGTCAAGCATTAGCCAAGCCACAATGTAAAACTAGATTACATCCAGAAAAAAACAACAAAAAACCTAGTTAAGATTATTAGTCACAATATATGATACACCTGTCTGGGAGCCACAGGAGGGTCACAAAGAATGCATCTAAAATCAAGCAGTACGCATCACTGGACCCCAACTGCCCCTGGAATTTCACCGACTGCCTGCTCATTGAGATGGAAAAGGTGCCCCCCACCCCAGACTGTGGAGCATGTCTGGATCAGAGCCCCAGATGAGGCTGAAGGTGGGGGCTGACAAGCGTTTTCCTACTCATGCCACACTCAGACACATCTGGTATCATGGTCACACTTTGATGCTGATGGTCTCACCTTAGCACAGGGAGTTCTAGTTGGGTGTGTCTTGCTGCCCACATCAGTCAGATGCAGAACTTGAGCAGCCTCAAACACCACACCACCCCAAACTGCCAGCCACAGGTGGGCGTGTGGTCCCTTGCAGCAGCCTGCCCCAGGCTGTGGTCTGTGTCACCTTTGGGCCAATGGCTTTAACCACCTTCATCTTGCCTATGGAGGTCCTCAGTTTTCCTCATCAGAACATAGATCCCATATTATGTGAGATTTGAAGGGGTCCTGGGCCTGTACGACATAATCTACCAGATAGCCCTCATGTCTCCTCTTGATGAAACCAAATCCAAGCAAATCCAGTGCCATCACGTTGATTCCAACTCAGAGCCGCGCTGGAACAAGCCTATAGGACAGAGCAGGACTGCTCCCGAGTGTTTCTGAGACTGTCAACTGTCACAGGAAGAGACAGGCTCACCTTTCTCCCAACAATGGTTAAGCCACTGTGTCATCAGGATTGCTGTCCTCTTGGTCAGATGTGAAATCCACACCCTGATTGTTGGCCAGATGTGAAATCCACACCCTGATTTCCCCAGAGAACTGACCTGTTGTCCAGGAATCCTCCTCCATCATCGGAGTGTCCAGATTCCAGAGTGATTTCCTGGATCTGTAGCTTGTCCTGACTAGCCAGGCAGGCCTTTGGATCACAAGGCACTGGCCTCTGGGATAGAGAGTCCTTAAAGCAATTGCTACAATGCAGTGGCTGCCAGCCAAGACCCCACAACACAGTCACCACTATAAATTCTATGAGTGAAAAAATGTTCAGCCCCAGCCCCTGATTTGCTGGAAAGCACCGAGGTCACCTTTGACTTGGGACAGGGTGGTAGGGGCTTACAGCAGCCTTGGACCAAAGGGTCTCACTGTCAGCTTTGGAGCTGATGGAGGAATGCATGGAGCCTTAGGGTGGAAATGAGTCCTGCTCCTGAGAAGTTTCCTGGGATCCTCAGTTTCCCTAACAGTGAAACAGAGATGATAATGTCACTACCGGCTCCAGATCATGTTTGACCTGGTGATCTCATAAAGCAGTGGGTGTCAGCTAGGCCACAGCAACTGTTCAGTAAAAACAGTTTTTTTCTCTGTAGAACTAGGAGGGCCAGCACATTCTCATTTACTAAGAAAAGAGAGCTGTCTTCTTGGCACCCGTCTGGAGACATCCTCTTTTCAAGTCCTCGTCTGTCTCTGGCATTGCAGGAAAAACAAAGATCGGAGCCTGGACGATATTGTCATGACTGAGGCTGACCTGTTGTTTCCAGGGACAGAGACCACCAGCACCACTCTGAGATAATGGGCTTCTGAACCTCATGAAGTACCCGGAGATCCAAAGGTGCATTGATGCTGGGCCAGGAGTGTTCCCTTGGGTCATAGGCATACAGGGGACACCAGCACTGGGCCAAGCCTGTGCCCACAGGTCACACCTGTGCCTGAGGGTCATGGGATGAAGCATGTTGAGGGGAAACAGTCTGTAAACATGCCCGTTGTTGTTGTTGTTGTTGTTACTACATGCTGTCCAGTAGGTTCTAACTCATAACGACCCTGTATAGAGTTTACAAGGAGCAACTGGTAGGTTTGAACTGCTGATCTTTCAGTTTGCATTCCAGTGCTTATCCTATAGCACCACACCAGCCCGCCACTGTGGACATGTCTAGATTCCTGCGAGAATAATCACTGTAGAAAAGAAAAGCTTTCTGCCGTCCCTTCTCAGGGATCTATCAGAACAGCTCAGAGTGAGAAACGTTAACTTCTACTCTGTCATATCACCTACTTATGACAGTGTAAACCTTTACCTAATTCACAACAAAATGCAGATAGATAGATGGCTATAGGTATATGGCATCCTGGTATGGCGCTGTAGGATAAGCACAGGACCACAAGGTCAGTTTGAACCATGAGGTCAGCGGTTCAAACCCACCAACTGCTCCTCAGAAACCATATCCTGGGTTGCTATGAGTCGGAACGGACTCAACAGCAGTTAACAGCAACATGGCAGTGAAGACATGTCCCTGTTGCCTCTGAGTTAAGCTGACCTCTCGGCAGGGGAGGCGCAGAGCGCAGCTAAAACCAGAAAGCAGGAATCTGGACATTCACAGAGGTTGACCTTTTACAGGTCTGTGGTGTGAGAAATGTTGTCTGTTCTGTCATAAGTGAACAATTGTTGTTGCTGTGTGCTGTCAAGACGGTTCCAACTTATACTGACCCTGTATAGGGTTTCCACGGAGTGACTGGTGGACTTGAACTACTGACCTTGCGATTAGCAGTCCATTGCTTTTCCTACAGAAAAACAATGTAGTTGTTGTTATGTGCCATGGAGTCGGTTCCAACTCATAGCAACCCTGCACAGGGTTTCTGAGAATGTAAATCTTTACGAGAGCAGAAAGCCTCATCTTTCTCCCGTGGAACAGCTGGTAGTATCAAACTGCTGACCCTGAGGTTAGCAGCCTGATTTGTAACCACTACGCTACCAGAGCTCCTTACAGGAAAACAATAGACATGAAAAAAAATTTTTCTAACATGTTACTGTGTTTCATGTGAAAGTTTACACAGCAGATGAGTTTTCCATTTAGCCATTTATAAACAAATTGTTCTGTCATCCATTGCTCTCCCCACAATAGGTCAGTGTTCTCCATTTCCACCCCACCTTCCCCGTTTCCATACCTCCGAATTCTTTGCCTCTCCTTGCCATGTCCTCTTTGCCTTCAACCAAATGTTGCCTGTTTGGTCTCAAACCACTGATTGTTCTAAGGGTCACATTTCTCATAGGTGTTGTTGTTTGTTTTACATGTAAATCTAGTATATGGTGACAATTGTTTTCTGAGAGCTCTAGGTTAAAAGGGTTTTTAAGACAATATTCTTGGGTCCTTCAGTTTCCGTCTAGCAAGTCTGGTCTTTTTTATGAATTTGAGTTTCCTTCTCCATTTCTCTTCCATTCTAACTGGGACCTTCCATTGTGTGGATGATCAGAGTGGTCAGTAGTGGTAGCTGGTCACCATCTAGTTCTTTAGGTCTCAGGCTAGTGGAGGCTGGGCTTTGGAGGGCTGTTAGTCCTGTGGACTAATTGTTTCTTTGGACCTTTGTTCCCTTTACTGCCCTTTGTTCCATATGAGAAGAAACTAATAGTTCTACCTTAGATGGCCATTTGAAAGCTTTTAAGACCCAGACACTACTCAGCAAACTGGGATGTGTAGAGCATTATCTTTATGGATTATGGTAGGCCACGTGATCTAGATGTCCTGAGACTACGATCCTTAGCCTTCAAGCCTAGTAACTCAGACCCATGAGGTGTTTGGATATTTCTAAAATGTTTCCACAACGGTACCCCCTATGTGCTTTTATTACATATATGAATAAACATGCAGAACATATAAATATGCATGAGGAGGCTTATAAAGTTCATGGGAAAATTCCATAAACTGTGAATTCCATATTCCCATGAACTTTTTAAAGCCTCCTTGCATACACAAATGTTCACAACACATGTATGCATGCCCCTGTACTCCTATGTGCCTTCCCACACCTATCTATATGTATCAGCATACATATCTACCTTTACAATCACTCACCATTCACAAATTTTGGTGGTTATTAATGCTGCTGAAGAATTGTATATGCTACAGCATTTGCTATTGCTATTGTTGTCAAGTGTTGTTGAGTTAGTTCCTACTCAAAACAACCATGCTTTGACTACGAACCACAAGGTCAGCAGTTCAAACCCACCAGCTGCTCCTTGGAAACACTGTACAGGGTCACATTGAGTCAGAACTGACGTGACAGCACTGACCAACAACTATCTAGTAAGCGATTCTCCTACCTTCCTTTTCCCCTCCCTGGTAACCACCAAAAATTTAAGTAGGTAAACCTGTTCTTGACTTTGAACAACACATGCTTCATAATGGCAGTGCCTCTTCATGTGCTTGTCAGTCATCTGAGTGTCTTCTTTGGTGAAGTGCCTGTTCATGTTCCTTGCCCATTTTTTTAACTGGATTGTTTAAATTTTTGTTATTAAGGTGCTGAAGTTTTCTATTATTTTATAGATTAGACTCCTGTCAGATGTCATTGCCAAAAAAAAAAAAAAAAA
>NW_006408639.1:8577760-8596247 GCF_000296735.1 Chrysochloris asiatica | reverse complement strand
GCCTTCCAACCTTCTAAGTATTCCTTTATATGCGGTTCAGAGTTCTGGGACCAGCCCCTGAACCTGCTTGGTCAGGTATTCTGTGTTGTTATTGGCGGAGCTCTCTGCTATATGTCCACCTGATCCGCCATCTTGTTTATTGTCTCTTAGTATCATCTTTTGATGAGCATAGTATTTAATTTTCAGGAGGTCCACGTTACCTACTTTGTTTTCTGTATGTGCATCTTTAGATTAATAGTATATTCCTAGCTTTGACCCTATGTTATCTTCCAGGAGCTTGATAGTTTTAGGTTTAACATTTAAGTTTTTATCCATTTTGAACAACTTTTTGTATAACATGTGAGGTGTGGATCCTGCTTTTATTTTTTTGCCAGCACTCTTTACTGAAGAAACTCTCTTCCCTATTGAACAGAGTTCAACTCTTTGCCAAAAATCAGTTGTTCATAGCTGGAGAGATTTGCTTCTCAATTATGTTCCATTGGTCTATGTGTTTGTCACTGTGTCACTATCTGGCTGTTTTGGCTAAGATAGCTATACAGTAAGTTCTGAGATGCAGAAATGTAAGGCTTTCTGCTTTGTTCTTCCATAATGGTTTACCTACTCAGAGCTTGTTTCTTCTCCATATAAATTTGGAGATTAGGTTTTCCATTTCATTAAAGAACATTGTTGGGATTTGGATAGAAATTGCATTTTATATGTAGATTATTTTCAAGAGTATTGTCATTATCTAACAGTTCATGAGTGTGGTATATTTCTCAATTTGTGCATGTCTCTTGTAGTATTGTTTTGTTGTTTTATTTGTATAGGTCTTTTATGTCCCTGGTTAGATTTATTCCTAGATATTTTTCCTTTATTGGACTATGTTATATGTTATTATTTACTTGATTTCCTTTCAGAGTTCTCCTTGTTGGTGTAGAGTAACCCAACTGATTTTTCATGTTGATCTTGTATCCTGGTAATTTTTTATGTTGAGCGTGTACCCTTCTATTAGTTCAACTTTTTATGGAATTGCTGGGATTTCCTATATATAGGGTCATGTCATTTGCAAAGAGAAATGGCTGTACTTTTTATTTACCAACATGGAAGTCCTTTATTTGCCGTTCTTGCCCTATTGCTCTGGCTAGGGCTTCCAGTATAATGTTGAATAAAAGTGGTGATAACGGGCATCTTTATCTGGTTCCCATTCTTCAAGGGAATGCTTTCAGTCTTTCTCCATTGAGAATAATGTTGGCATTGGTTTTAATTATATGCCCTTAATTAGGTTGATCCATTTTGGAAGAAGTGCAGCCAGAGTGCTCCTTAGAGGCCAAGATGACCAAACTTCATCACTCATACTTTGAACATATTGTCAGGAGGGCGCAGTTGCTAGAGAAGGATATCATGTTTGGTAAGGTGGAGTGTCAGAGAAAAAGAGGAAGACCCCCAACGAGATGGATTGGCCAAATGGCAGCATTGATGGACTCAAGCATGGCAACAATAGTGAGGTTGGCCCAGGATCAGGCAGTGTTTTGTTCTGCTGTGCATAAGGTCGCTATGGGTTGGTACCAACTTGATGGCACCTAACAACAACAACAACAAATTAGGTTGAAGAATATCCTTTCTGTCCTAATTTACTGAGGATTTTTATCAGGAAAGTAAGTTGGATTTTATCAAATGCCTTTTCTGCATCAATTGAGATGATCATGTGATTCTTTTCCTTTATTTTATCAGTGTGGTGAATTTGGTGATCTAGTTGTATTATTATTTTATATGCTGTTGAATTTTTGCATCTATATTCATAAAGGATATTAGTCTTATTTTCTGTGTGTTTGTGTGTATAGTTTCTATACTTGGCATTGGTATCAGGATTATGCTGACTTCACAGAATGAATTGGGGGAGTATTTCTTCCTTTTCTATGTTCTGGAATAATTTGAGTAGAATTGGTGTCAACACTTCTCTGTATGTTTGGTAGAACTCTACGGTGAAGTTACTTAGGCCAGGGCTTTTTGTGTTATTGTTGGGAGGAACATGAGATTTTCTGATCCCTCAAAGGTTTATAGCCTCAGAAACCCAATAGTTTTTAGTTTTATAGCATTGTGATCACAGAAGGTGCTTTGTATTATTTTGATGTTTTTAATTTATTGAGGCTTGCTTTGTGACCTAAAATATGGGTCACACTGCAGAATGATCCATGTGTGTTGGAGAAGAATGTGTACTGTGCTGCTGTTGTGTGGTGTGTTCTGTATATATCTATGAGGCAAAGTTGGTCGTGTTATTAAGCTTCTTTCTAGTTCTGTCCATCACTGAAAGCATTATTAAGTTCTCCTACTTTTATTGTAAGGAGTCCTAGTATGATACTGTAGCATAAGCACTGGATTACTAACCAAAAGGTCGGAGGTTCAAATCCATCAGTCACTCCTTGGAAACCCTATACAGGGCTGCTATGAGATAGCACTTAAGAACAAGTATTGTAAAGTTGCCTTTTTGTCTTTTCAATTCTGTTAGTTTGTTTTATGTATTGTGGAGCTCTGTCATTAGGTCTGTAAATATTTTTATGATTATGTCCTCTTGGTTGATTAACTCTTTAATCATTAAATCCTTCTTTATCTCTTATAAGGGATTTTTATTCAAATCTGTTTTATCAGAAATTACTGTTACCTGCTTTCTTTTGTCTACTGTTTGCTTGCTATATTTTTCCTACTCTTTGGTTGTTGTTGTTTTTTTCCATTCTTTGATTTTTAAACCATTTATGTCTTTGGGTCAAAGGTGTGTCTCTTGTAGGCCACATATTGGTGGGTCATGGGGTTTTGCTTGTTTGTGTGTGTGTTTGCCCATTGTACCACTCTCTGTTTCTTGATTGGTGCATTTAAACCATTTATGGTTGGTGTAGATATGAGCGCACTGCTGCCATTTTCTTTAGGCTTTTTTTGATGATGTCATCTTTTTTTGGTTCTAGTTAATTTTCTGTGTTGAGTTATTTTTGTTTATGGATTTTCTTTTCATATCCTTTTTTATTGATTTTGTGTTTACAGAGTCCTTTTCATTTTCTTCTTATCTTCTTTATTTTGGTGGAAAATTTTTTTTTCTCTGTGTTTATTCTGAAATGTCTTATTATCTTTCTTAATTTTAAAAAGCCTGTTATGTATCTTTATATCAATTTGACTTCCTCTTCCTATGGAAGTTCTACAACTACACCAGTGATTCCCACTGTTTATTTTGAAGTTGGCATCATTTACAGATTGATGTCTCGACCCTATATTCAGTTTTGCAGCTTTACTTTACTTTTGATACTTTTCCTGGCTTGGTATCTAGGGATACCATCATGCGTCTTAATCTCAAGTTGTTATCTGACGTTATTGGTTCTGTGTCTGAGGACTCCCTTTAATATTTCTTATAAGGATTGTCTGTTTCTTTGGGAGTATCCAACTTTTTCCATCTTGTTTGAAAGATAATTTTGCTAGATATGTGATTCTTGGCTTGCAATTTTTTTTTTTCCTTTTAGGGGTTCTATATATGCCATTCTACTATCTTCTTGCCTGCATGGTTTCTGCTGAGTATTAACACTTAGTTTTACTGGTGCCCTTTGATGGTGATATTTAATTTTTCACAAGATGCTCTCAGATTTCTTTTGTCGACTTTGGTCTTGGAAAGTTTAACTATGACATATCTTGGTAGCTTTCTTTTGGGATCTGTCCTGTATAGGGTTCGTTAGATTCTTGGATGGAAAACTTCTCATCTTTCATGAATTTCGGGAAGTTTCAAAAATTCTCTCTTTGCTTTGTTTCCATCTCTTCCAATTACACATGAATTATTATTCTTTTCGTTTTTCTGGTTGTTCCTTAAACAGATTAGTTATCAAGGGATTTGTTCTCTTATCTAATTATTTCTTCCATTGATTCAGTTCTACTATTATGTCCTTCCAGTGTGTTGCCTAGCTGGTATTTTATTGTCAATCTGGATTTCTATTTGTTCTTTTGTATGACTTGTTTGTATGATTTTCACTGTTGTTTTGTGATTCTGGTCAATGTATGATTTTGATGGTGTCTGTTGGCTAGGCATAATTTCCTCTCACTAATTAATGAGTCCTGGTGTGGCATTGTGGGTTTAATGCTCTGGACTGCAAAGTCAGTTTGAAATACAAGGTTGGTGGTTCAACCTCACTAGCTGCTCCTTGGGTTACAGGGTCGCTATGGGTCAGAACTGACTTGACCGCAGGCACTTAGCAACAACAACAATAACAAAGGTATGGTGGGTCACCCTCACATGTGAGTCTTCTGTGGTTGAAATTATCTCTGTCTTCCCTTCACAGATTTGAGTGGAGGTGTGGGAACAGGTTATTTCTTGATATTAGGTGACAAGTGTTGGAGGTTCAGGGTCCCTTTATAGCACAGATGAGTTGTATGATCCTTCTAGGTTGGTGCTATCCTCTGAAAAGGGAGTATTGCCCAAATGGAAAGGATAGGCCCACTGTGAATGCATGAATTAGCATCTCAGTAGATGGTGAGTAGTATCCAAGAGTTGGTGCAAATGCAGACTGCTTGAAGAAACTGCTTGGGTGTGGGATAGTGACATTGCAATTAGGTGAATATTGAATGAGGGCACTATGATCTCCTGCTCAGTGTTTGAAAAAGGTGCGGATGACACCTGTCAGGATGTGATTGGTTACTGGTGAAGTGATGTATCTGTCCAACTAGTCACCTGGATGTGAGTACAGGAAGTGTTCTTACTGGTCACAGGATGGGGCATTGTGTGTGTGTGCACTGCTGGCTGCTGGGGCAGGGAAATACAGGTCACTGAATGGGTGGCAAAAAATTCACATGACCAGTTGACAGGTGGGCAAGGCAATGGGGGCCAGAGATGGGGGTCTTGTGCCTCTGGTTACCAATCAGGTAGTAGTAGGAGTGTACATAGCTGATCACCAGAGACATTGTAGCACTGGGGTGATCAAAGTGGCCATAAGTCTCTGGTTGCAGATCTGACAGCCTGGGAGTACATGCTGCAGATGACTAGGTTGAGGAGGGATGGGGTACTCACCACTGGGAAGTGGGAGAGAGGAATGGACCATATTCCTCCTGTCTCTGGCATGGATGCAGCAGGTGATCAGTACCTAGCTCAGATCAAATTTTAGGAGAGGGACTGTCCAGGATCCAATCAAAAGGGGCAATCCCTATCTTCCACTCCAAGGATTGTCCAATCCAACAATGCTAACCACATAAACGATCAGGACTACTGCTAGTGGGTCTGTCCTTGTTTTCTGACTCCCTCCCTGCTCTATGTTTGCCTAGATCCCTAGGGCTCTTAACCATCTTCTTGAACTTTCCTTAAATCCAGTTCATGTTCTGCTCACTTTGTTTTTCTTGATTTGTCTACACAGTATCTCTGTCTTCTGTTGGGAATTTTGTGTATTTGACTTCCTATGCTCCTTATCAAGGAATGCTGTTCATTTGTCTCAAGATGGTTAGACTTTACTGGGTCAGATGGTAGGATGCCTACTGTCCATAAATCTCGTCATTCGCTGCTTTCATTCAATTTCTCCTTCACTTTGGTGTTTACTTTAAGTCTTCATCTTTCTGTTGTTTTTAAGTGACTAATTTTAAAGAATTTCCAACATAGAAAAAAAAAAAAGACTAAATATAACTGGTATTCTTATACCTGTTGCTTTATTTGTGTCAGAGTTGTTCTAAAGAAAATTCAGTAAAGCAAGCTAAAGACCTCCCTGGCTTCCCTCCCCAGAGATATTAATGTCCAGGCTTGTGTACACTACTCCCAGCCATGACTTTGTGTAGTTAACATTGTTAAGTGTCTGCATATAATTCATATTATTGTGTGTGTTTTAATTTTTTACTTGGGTACCCTATCTTTTTTTTAGTATTTCCACTCAACATATTACAAAAACTCATAGGAAATCTTAAATCCAGAGAGGTTAAGCTACTTGACAAAGGTGGCTTTAATCTGTCAGAAAGAGAGAGACTTTCAGCCTCCTGCTTCCTGGAGGTTCTTCCAATAGTAGATAATAGATGTTTGATTACACTTTGTCATTTTCATTCTTACTTTTTAGAAGCATGAAGTAAACAATATGAATTAATAATGAATACAAGGCTTCCCTTCCAAATAGAAATTAGGGAGGTACTCTGGCATTCTGTATTTCTGTGATAAACAGAAGAACTGGATTAGCCATAATCAGCTAAGATGGTAGATTTCAAACACTTTGTAGACAATAAATAACCTCAGAGAGTTTACATTGTGCTAGATGTTTGTAGAGAGATTACCCAATGGTTCAAATTATCTGGAGCACCAGGAAACACTAATTAGGTGTTCCATTAACTTGTGTTTCCTGGATGATTATTGTTAGCCGAGCCAGTACCAATTCATAATGAACTTATGCACAACAAAACACTGCCTGGTTCTGCACCAGTCTCACAATCATTGCTATGCTTGAGCCCATTGCTGCTATCACTGTACCAATCCACCTCATTGGTGGTCTTACTCTTTTTTTGCTGACCTTTCACTTTACCAAGTTGATGTCCTTCTCCAGGGACTAGTCCCTCCTGATAATATATATAAAGTATAGAAACAAAGTCTGGCCATCCTGGTTTCTAAGGAGCCAGAATGATATTTCTCCCAACACCAATGTGTTTGTTCTTCTGGCAGCCCATGGTACTTTTAATATTCTCCTCCAACACCATAATGCAAATTCATCAATTCCTCTATAGTCTTCTTTACGCATTTTCCAACTTTCACATGCATATGAGGCTATGCAAAATACCACGGCTTGGGTCAGTCATACCTTAGCCCTGAAACTGACATATTTGCTCTTGAACAGTTTAAAGAGGTCTTGAGCAGCATATTTGTCTAATGCATCATTTTATTTTTTGACTGCTGCTTCCATGAGTGTTGATGGTTGACCCAAGAAAAAATGAAGTCTTTGTCAACTTCCATCTTTTCTCCATTTATATGAATGTTATTTTTTGGTCCAGTGGTGAGGAGTTTTGCTTTATTTACATGGAGGTACAACCCATACCAAAGGCTGTGGTCTTTGACCTTCTTCAGTAAGTAGCTTAAGTCCTCTTCACCATCAGCAAGCAAGATTGTATCATCTGCACATTGCAGGTTGTTAATGAGTCTTCCTCCAATCCTGATCCCACATTCTTCTTCATATAATCCAGCTTCTCAGAGTATTTGCTCAACATACAGACTGCATATATATGATGAAAGAATACAACTCTGGCACACAACTATCCTGATTTTAACCATTCAGTGTCACCTTGTTCTGTTAGAATGACTGTCTCCTGGTGGATGATTAAATGGATGGATAACTGGGTGTATGAATCGGGGGTAAGTGGTTGGGTGGATAGATGGATAGATGGATGGATGGATGAATAGATGTATGGTTGGATGAGTTGATTGCTAGACAGATGGATAGATGACTCCGTGGATTGTTTGTTGGGCAGATGTATGGATGAATGAGTGGATGAGTTACCAGCCAGCCTGTACTAGTATGTTAAATATATTCCATTAATATATTAGCAGAGAAACTTCATGAAGAAATTGATTGGGCCAAGTAGAATTCCTGCTGTCAAGGACAGGTTAGATATGCCCTACATGGATGCTGTGGTACATGAAATTCAGCAATTCATCAACCTGATGCCCTCCAATCTACCCCCATGAAATAACTCGGGACACCATGTTCAGAGGATATGTCATCCCCAAGGTTGGATATGCAGCCTACAGACTACAGCGTAAGCACCTATCACCCTTCAGGTAGGCTGTGAGGGGTCAGAAATCTGTTTCCTTACGACTCTTTACTGACCCTCCATGGACCTGGTTACCACACTAATGAAGAAATCTGGAACAGTGACTCCTCAGATAGTGCTTGGGATTTGCATCATACTCTATACCAGGGATGGTGGGGGGACAACCCTGGAGGTCATCCTTTGAGAAAATTAAGACCTCTCTTACCATTTAGACCTAACCCCTTAATACTGTTTCATACAGCAGCTTTATCTTTTATCTAACCCTTAGACAAACAACCCTTCTCCAATTATAAATATACCTGTGCAATAACCAAGAATTGAAAGCACTCTTCCTCACAGGGTCTTCCAGAGGAAAGCCCACATGTGTCAACTTGGTTTAAATGGTCTTTATCCTAGGGCAGTGTCGTAATTGGTTTTCTTCACTCTGGACTCCTTCTTGTATGATGACCAAGAATTCCCTGATCCAGAGACATTTAAACCAGAGCACTTTCTGAAGGAGAATGGAAAATTCAAGTATAGTGACTACTTCAAAGCAATCTCTGTAGGTGAGAAGAGTTCAGATGTTGCGTCTTCCCTCAAGGTAATTATCTACCACCTTTCTACTTCACTTTGACTCTTTTATCATCCCAGACATGAGTTAACCTCTTAGCTCCAGCATGTCCCTTGTTTTTATTTGCAACATGACCTCAGTGTGCTGATATCTATTCAGAGAGGCTAAATGACACCTTTCAGTGACCCAGAGAATGGAGTTATGAATTATTTTCTCCATAGAGTAGACACTTTACCTAATTCAGTGCTAAAGCTCCATTTCTACCTAACAGAATTTAATGAAAGTCTTTCAAAATTACATTACATAATTGTTCATAATTTTAAACAAGAATTACTAAACACAATCAAAACTTTGATTATTTGGACTCATCTTGAGAAGCATCAAAATTTGCCCTAGGATGAGATTCAGTGATCTTTCCTTTGGTTTCCTTCCCAAGATCCTCCCTCAGGTGCAAGGGAAGATCATGTAGCCAAATTGATAAGTTTAATTTGACACCCAATATTAGAATTTAGCCTTTAACCAAAGGGTGACCCACTTCATTCCTGAAAAACATCATGGGTAAACACTGGGAAACACTTCCCTTGACTGGCAGAGACCCTTTTGCTCAATTGACGTGAGTATTTCCCATTATATTCAGGATAGCTGCAGTTGTATGAAGGCGATCCTGAAGAAGTCAACATTACTGGTCTCCTTATTCAGAAAGTGTGTAAATACATCATCTCCTTCCTTTTAATGGGCAGGAAAGGGTAGTTCTGCTTTATTCTGCCCTCCAGCTCCCTCTGCTGTCTGACTTTTGAAAGCGTTAACTCTGTGGGTTGCCCTCAGTGGTCTCATCAACATTCTTGTCACTTCCAGGAAAACCAGTGTGTGTTAGAGAAGGCCCGGCTCACATGGAACTATTCCCCTCTTTGTCTGCCATCTGACAGCATTTTAATTTGAAGTCTCTTGTTGACCCAAAGGACATTGAGCTCACCCCCACTACAGTTGGGTTTGGCAGTATCCCATCACATTACAAACTCTGTGTCATCCCTTGTTCATGATGTAGAGTAGACACACATTGAACAATCAAGGCCTGCACCCCAGGTGACTGCAGGACCCTTCTTGCCCCATAGCCCAAAGCCATATGGATAGCATCCCTGTCCACATTGCTTTTAGTACGGACAGTTGGAGCTCCATGTGTGGACTAAGTGAGGCCAGAGGTGCGGCTTCCCAGAGTGTCAGTGTGGAGACAGAATTTAAAAGCAAAATTTTAAATAGATTGATCTATATTGCTAACCACAAGTTTAGCAGTTGAAGTCCACCAGATCTCTGCAGAAGAAAGATGAGGGTTTTTGCTCCTGTAAAGATTTATTGCTCTGGAAACCCTACACAGGGCTGCTATGAGCCAGAACCAATCTGACAATACACAACCACCACCACCACTATACTGGAGAATCTAGAAATAACAGCAATTAAGAATTTATCAGTTTAAGTTCAATAAACTTGTTTTTTTAATTAAAAAAACTAGAACTGCTCAGTCAATGGAGTAATAGTTATTATAAAACAGTTACAAAAAGCGACTGGAGTGGGGTTGTGGGGAGATGTGATACATCTTTCACACTAAGGCATATATAATAATTTACACCTCCAAAGGTCACAGTCTGCAAGTCTGCCTCCTGGCCACCAGCACGTAGTCCCTTTCTTCCCATGAATCTAGAGTCCTCAGCAGCTCCCTCTCTCGATGACCCCCATCTCTACCACTATCTCTGGCATTGCTGCTTCTCTGGATAAGGTCCCGCATTCTGCTTGTGCTCTTCTCCCTTAATGGTCCTAGGGTCCTCTGTTTCTGGACTGTAAGATTTACCACTCCCCTGTTTTTGTTACAAATCTTCTAGCTTTACAATTGTGACAGTCACAATTAGTCATGATAACGAATTCACTATTGAATCTTACGAATCTTATCCCCAACTCTTTTCACCAGACCCGTCTAGACAAAATGAAAACTATTCAGTGCGGACTCTTTCTTTTCCCCAACACTCTTAAACTAAACTCCCTCTTGAAACCTTGCAAGCCAATTCACTTCGTGCCTTTATCACCCCATTTTAGGTAGCCAATGTCTAAGTTGCCCGTCCCTATCTACCCTGTGTACAGAGGGAATAGCATTGGTACTGCATGTGCAGACTCCTTCCCTCTCTGTTCAGAGGTATTTAGAGTTACTACCTCCATGAGTATAGGTCAGGTTCATCAAATTATAACAATTTTCCCTTGTTTCCTTTATCAAAAAAAAATTTTTTTTAATTTTTTTATTTTTGGTAATTTTCCTCTAGTCGAGTTCTAATTATCAAGCCATTGAGGCTAGGTCAAATGGGTACTGTCTTCCCTCATTTCATATCAGCTGGATGCTTTACTCTCAGCTCTAGCCCTCTGTGGCCATGTTCTTGCACAGGCTCAGGTGTCCCCAGGTCTCACCATACTTTGGACCAACCAGCCCTTCCTCTTCTCGCTCTGATTTTCAGGTCAATGAGAGCCTATGGAATTTGGTTGAACTCAGCCCATTTCTTCATTGCTGCCTTTCCCCCCTCTTCCACTCACCAATAGACCAATGTGGTAGCCAGTAAGCTTACATGCTTGTTTATGTGTTCCCTTTGAGTTTCAGCCTTAGAGGGGAGTTTGTCCTGAAGGAACTTGATTGCTTGCCTTGATGGCTTCCTGGTGAACAGCTTGTAGTAGCCAGTCATGCTGACATTTTTATTTTGGGTTTTTCCTGATGATCTTTCTTTGAAGATGTATCTTCTGTTGCTCTAGCTGTTCCAGTCTGGTCTGCTTGTCCTTTCCAGTGGGAATGTCCCACCTCATAAGGTTCTGGATGTGACTCAAGATTCCACCTAAGGTCCTATACATTGCAAAGGCTCCACAAGAGGCCTATTTTACTGTGCAAGTTCTAGAACCCCTTTTAGGTATTCCCATCAGTTATAGGCTGAAGACAGGCTTACAAGTTTTCTCTAACCATGTTTCCCAACATTCCTTTCTATCCCACTCAAGTGTCTATTTTACAATAGTAGGCAAGGGAAACCAAGCTATGGTTTCCCATCTTCAAACAATGCCTAGATCCCTGTATCACAGAGCCCTGTTGTTCCAAGTTTCAGCATCCATCACTATTTACCTCTGTCCCACTTAGGCCATGCA
Organism: Chrysochloris asiatica; assembly: GCF_000296735.1. Classification (NCBI taxonomy): domain Eukaryota; kingdom Metazoa; phylum Chordata; class Mammalia; order Afrosoricida; family Chrysochloridae; genus Chrysochloris; species Chrysochloris asiatica. The sequence continues at coordinate 8,584,798 of NW_006408639.1, read as the reverse complement.
AACCTGTCTCAGTGTTCCCAAATCTATCTTGGTTTTCCACCTTCTCCCCCTTCTTGTATTGCCCTCCCCAACACCCAAACTAAACCCCAACTCCACTGTTGTAGTTACCTTACATCCCATTAATTCTTCCCTCCATTTAAGACAGTCTATTTTATTCTGTAATCACCTGATCTTCTCACCACCTGGATCAGTGTTTACCTTCTTTCACATTGTAATTGTTTTGATCATAGACTGACTTCCCAGATCCTCTGTTCTTATAATTTTATTCTGTTCTTGACTCTTCTGTTTGTCAATTGAGTTCAGGATGATGCTGCCACATACGTCATTCACATATTAAATAACTGTGGTTAAAGGACACATCCTTGGTGAACACCTTCCTGATTTTACATCATACAGATTCCCTGTTCTAATGATTACCTCTTGATCTATGAATAAGTTCAGCCAGAGCACAATGAAGTGTTTTGGTATTCCCATTCTTAGCAATACTATCCATAGTTTATGATCCACAAAGCCAAAAGCCTTTGAATAGTCAATAAAATACAGGCATATATCTTGTAATCTCTGTATTCAGCCAAGATACATTTGATATCAGTAATGATGGGCCTTGTTCCATATCCTCTTCTTCTTCAGGTAGTTCAGTGTCAAAGTACTGCTACAATCATTTTTGTTTTCTTCAGAAAAATTTTATTTGCGTGTGACAATAATGATACTGTTTGATAATTTCCTTCTTCTGGTGGATCATTTTTCTTTGCAAACAAATATGGCTTTCATCCAATCATATGGACAGATAACACAGATAATTGTCTTTCTTTTTTTTCATAAACACATGAGTACTTCAATTACTGTATTGATTTATTGAAACATTTCAATTGATATTCTGTGCATTGCTGGAGTCTTGTTTCTACAAATGCCTTTAGTGCAGCATGGACTTTTCCCCTCAATATCATTGGTTCATGATCATATGTACCTCCTAAAATTGCTGAGCATTGACCAATTTGTTTTTGCACAGTGACTCTGTGTATTCTTCTTTTGATGCTCCCTGCATCGTTCAATTAATTTAAAAATGATTGCAACTGTAAATTGACAGAGAACTGTGAGAAGTTCAAGCCGGATTCAGTAGAGGACCTGGAACGAGGGATATCATTGCTGATGTCAGATGGATCTTGGCTGAAAACAGAGAATACCACACAGATGTTTATTAGTGCTTTATTGATTATTCAAGAGTTTTTGACTGTGTGGATCATGACAATCTATGGACAGTATTGTGGAGAATGAGTATTCCAGAATACTTAATTGTGCTCACGAGGAACCTATACATTGTCCAAGAAGCGTTGTTCAGATCAAACAAGGGAACACCAAATGGTTTAAAATTAGGAAAGGTGTGTGCCAGGTTTGTATTCTTTCATGATGTTTGTTTAATCTTTATACTAAACAATCAGAAAAGCTGCATCATATGAAAACAAACATGGCATCAAGATTAGAAGCAGGCTTATTAACAACCTGCAATATGCAGATGATACAACTGTGCTTGCTGAATGGGAAGAGGACTTAAAATTCTTATTGATGAAGATCAGAGACCACAGCCTTTGTTATGTCTTGCACTTCAATGTAAAGAAAAGAAAAATCCTCACCACTGACTAGACCAATAAATAACATCCATATAAAAGGAGAAAGACTGAAGTTCCCAAAGACTTCATTTTGCTCAGGTCAGCTATCAACATCATGAAAGCAGCAGTCAAGAAATCAAAAAAAAGCATTAGGCACATCTGCTGAACAAGACCTATTTAAAGTGTTGAAGAGCAAAGATGTGAGTTTGAGGACTAAGGTTTTTCCTGACCCAAGCCAGAGTTCTGAGACAATTTTCATTCTCTGCTGTTACTGATAGCTGAAGTTTCTCACTCAAAAGAGGCTAATGATGACTTCCCTTGTCCCCTCCCCCATGGCTCAGATGTGGAGAAGCTGGGTGACTGGATCATACTGGAGTGTATCATTAGTGACATTCTACCCACACCTGTTACTACCAGAGGGCTGTTGCTGCTCATTCCAGCACTGGTTTCCAAATTGGCACCAGCCTTGAAGGAAGAATTGACCAATGGGAAGAATTGATCATTGAGACTGTTGGCCTAAGGAGAGCTCTTCACTCAGCACTCTAGAGGAGAGCAGTTCCAAGCAACTCCCCCTTTAACTCTTGCACTCCACCTTAGTTGTCTTCATCATTCTTTTGCCAAGCTTTATCTTGTTGTACATTGTCTTTCTCATCACTCAAGTGAACACCTGTCTACCATCTAGCCAAAGAATTAGTCTCCCTTTCCTCCCACTTCTGGTAGCCATCAAAGAATGTTTCTTTTAGCATGAAAATCTTTTCTTGACTGTTTGAAAAAGTGGTCTCATTCAGTATTTCAAATTTTTGTGATACATTTTATTCAGCATAATATCCTCCAGGTTCATCTCCGTTATGAAGTGTTTTGCAGATTCAGCATTACTTTTTGATGTTTTCATAGCTTTCCATTGTATCTGTGTATCCAAATTTGTTTATCCATTCTTTGGATAATAGGCATTTAGGTTGTCTCCATCTTTTTGCTATTGTGAACAGTGCTACAATGGCATGGGTGTGTATATACCGGTATCTTGACTTTTAGTTCATGGAGGCCTGGTGTGGCGCTGTGGGATAAAGGACTGGACTGCAAGTTCAGTTTGAACCACAAGGTAGGCAGTTCAAATTCACTAGGCACTCCTTGGAAACCCTATATAGGGTCAGTATGAATTAGAACCAACTTGATGGCACTTAACAACAACAATTAGAATGCTGGGGTGAAATGATAGCTCATTGTTTCTTTGATTGTGGCGCTGTGGGCTAATGTGTCAGACTGCAAAGTCATTTGAACTGCATAGTCGGTGGTTCAGGTTCACCAGCTGCTCCTTGGAAACCCTATGGGTCAGAATCAACTCGACAGCGCTTAACAACAAACAACAATGGCTAATGATCACAACAAGTTCTTCATGCTTGTTGGCCACATAAATGTCTTCTTTAGTGGTGTCTGTTCATGTTCTCTGCCCATTTTTAAATTGGATTATTGTCTGTTTCTTGTTTTAAGTTTTAAAGTTTTCTATGAATTTTAGAGGTTAATCCCTTATCTGTCATTGCAAACAAAAATTTTCCCAGCTTGTGAGTTTTCTTTTTATTCTTTTGGTGAAAGTTTTTGATGCATGTGTCTACTTTTTAGGAGGTCCCCAGCATCTATTTTGTTTTCTGCTATTTGTGTATTTTCAGTTATTTTTAATATTGTTTTTATGCCATGTGTCAGAGCTCCTAAATTTGTCCCTATTATGTCATTGGTAATCTTTGTCATTGTAGGGTTTCCATTTAGGTCGTTAATCCACATTGAGTTCATTTCTGTATACGGTGTGAACTATGGATCTGGTTTCATTCTTCTGTACCAGTTTCCAGTTTCGCCAGTACCCTTTGTTAAAGAGACTATCTTTTCCCCCATTTAATGTGTTTTGGCCCTTTGTCAATGATAAGCTATGTGAGGATGGATTTACTTCTGGGTTTTCAATTCTGTTCAGTTGATATATATGTCGTTCACTGTATCAGTACCAGGACATTTTGACCACTGTGTATGTGTACTACGTTTTGTTTTTTTTTAAATAAATGTTTTATTGTGAATTATGTGATAGTTTACATGGGAGAACATTAGTTTTACATTCATTCTATCGTATATAGTTTCATTGCCATGGTTACAATCCCCTCCATGCATCATCAACCAACCAAAGGGTATTCCCTACATGCCTGCTTCCCCTCCCCACCCCCCACCCACACACACACACTAGTCATCAGCACACAGTCCCTCTCCCTCTCTGAATCTCAAGTCCCCACCTGCTCCATCTCTCCACGTCATCATCTCTGCCTCCATCTCAGGCATCACTGCTTCTCTGGGTAGGGTCCCGCTCTCCACTCCTCTCCATTGATGGTCCTAGGGACCTCCGCTCCTAGACTGAAAAGTTAATCACTCCCCTCGCTATAAAATGTCTACCTTTACATTTCTAACTCTCAAAATCAGTCCTGATAACAATTATTCACTATTATATCACAAGAGACCTATCTGCATTTCATTTCATCAGCCCCGCCTAGACAGATTGTATACTACTCACTGAAGATTTTACCTTTCTTCACACCCTTTGGATTTAGGTTCCCTCTTGAAAGCTTGTAAACCAGTCACTTCTTGCCTTTGTAGCCCCTCCCTCCCCCCATTTTGGGTAGCCAATGTTCAAGTTGCCCATCCCTGTCTACTCTGTGTGTGGAGGGGGTGGGGATGATTCTTGCAGTAAGGATTTGTTTCTACTTTTGAGCTACTGCATCCATAGGTGTAGGTCAATTCATCATGTGTACTAGGTTTTGAGATCAGGAAGTGAGAGGACTCCTACTTTGTTCTTCTTCTTTAGTAATATTTTGCTTATCTACAAGGTCCGCAGTTCAAATCTATCAGTCACTCTTCAGAAACTCTATTGTTGTTGTTGTTAAGTGCTGTCGAGCTGGTTCTGACCCACAGAGACCCTGTAGAGGGTTTCTGAGGAGTGGTTGGTAGGTTTGAACCAATGACCTTGCAGTCCAGCGCATTATCCTGCAATACTAAATTGTATATAAGCTTTCTATGAGTTGGAATGGACTTGATTACATTTAGCCACAACATTTCATCTTTTGAGTGGCTACTATAAATGAACGTGTTCTCCTGATTTCCCTTTCCGATATCTCTTTATTAATGCAAAGGAATCTTGACTTATTTTTTTTGTATGTTGGTGTTGTACCCTGGCATTTTCTATCTCTTTCAATTATAAGTTCCAATAATTTTCTGGCACTTTGGGATTTTCTATGCATAGGATTTCATCATCTGCAAATAGGGAAAGTTTTACTTTTCTCTTGCCAATTTGGATGCCTTTAATTTCCCTTTCTTGCCTTAGAGCTCTTGGATAAGACCTCCAGCACTGTATTAAATGTTGTTGTTAGGTGCCATTGAGTCGGTACCGACACATAGCGATGTTATGCACAGTAGAACGAAAAACTGCCCAATCCGGAGCCAACCTCACTGTTGTAGCCACACTTGAGTCCATCGATGCTGCCACCTTGCCAATCCATCTCGCTGGGGGTCTTCCTCTTTTTCTCTGACCCTCCACCTTACCAAACATGATATCCTTCTACAGTGACTGGTCCCTCCTGACAATATGTCTGAAGTATGAGAGATGAATTTTGGCCATCCTGGCCTCCAAGGAGCACTCTGGCTGCACTTCTTCCAATACAGATATGTTTGCTCTTTTGGCAGCACCGGGCACTTTCAATATTCTCCTCCAACACTGTAATTCAAAACCAACGATTTTTCTACGGTTTCCTCATTCACTGTCCAGCTTTCGCATGTATATGAGGTTTTTAAAAACACCATGGCTTGGGTCAGGTGCACCTTAGTCCTCAAGCTGACATCTTTGCTTTTCAATACTTTAAAAAGGTCTTGTGCAGCAGATTTGCCTAATGCAATACGTTGTTTGATTTCTTGACTGCTGCTTCCATGAGTGTTGATAGTTGATCCAAGAAGAATGAAGTCTTTGACAACTTCAATCTTTTCTCTGTTGATAAGAATGTTGTTTATTGGTCCAGTGGTAAGGATTAATGTCTTCTTTACATTGAGATGCAATCCATACCGAAGGCTGTGCTCTTTGATCTTCATCAGTAAATGTTTTAAGTCCTCTTCATCTGCATATCGCAGGTTGTTAATGAGTCTTCCTCCAATCCTGATGCCACGTTTTTCTTCATATAACCCAGCTTCTTGGATTATTTGCTCAGCACACAGGTTGAATAAATATGGTGAAAGAATACAACCCTGTCGCACACCTTTCTTAATTTTAAACCATTCGGTGTTCTCATGTTCTGTTTGAACAACTGCCTCGTGGTCCATGTACAGTTTCCTCATGAGCACAATTAAGTGTTCCGGAATACTCATACTTCACAATGTTGTCCATAGCTTGTCATGATCCACATAATCGAAAGCCTTTGCATACTCAATAAAGAACGGGTAAACATCTTTCTGATATTTTCTGCTTTCAGCCAAGATCCATTGGATATCAGCAGTGATATCCCTCGTTCTACGGCCTCTTCTGAATCCAGCTTGAACCTGTGGAAGTTCTCTTGCAGCCATTTCTGTATTACCTTGAGTAAAACTTTACTTGCATGGGCTATCAAAGAGATTTTACATTGATTTCCGCTTTCTGTTGGGTCACCTCTCTTTGGAATGGGCACAAATACAGATCTCTTCCATTCAGTTGGCCAAATTTCTTGGTGTAGATGAGTAATTGCCTCCTGTGCTGCCTCACTTTCTTGAAAGATTTCCATTTTTATTCCCTCAATTCCTGGTGCCTTATTGTTTGTCAATTCCTTCAGTGCACCTTGGACTTCTTCCTTCAGTATCATTGACTCTTGATCATATGCTACCTCTTGATGTGGTTGAACATCAACCATTTCTTTTTGATACAGTGGCTCTGTATATTCCTTCCATTTTCTTTTGATGTTTTCTGCATCATTCATTAATTTGCCCAGCAAATCCCTCAATAACGAAAGTTGAGGCTTGAATTTTTTCTTCATTTCCCCCAGCTTGAGAAATGCTGAGCATGTTCTTCCTTTTTGGTTTTCTGACTCCAAATTTTTGCACAATTTGTTGTAGTATTTGACTTTATCTTCTTGAGTTGATCTTTGAAATTTTCTGTTCAGCTCTTGGACCTCCTCATTTCTTCCATTTGCTTTTGCTTCTCTGTGCTGGCGAGCAAGTTTAATTGTCTCTACTAACATCCATTTTGACCTTTTCCTTCTTTCTTGTTTTAATGACTTTTTGGTTTCTTCCTGTATGATGTTCTTGATGTCATCCCACAACTCTTCTGGTCTTCAGTCTTTAGTGTTTAATGTATCAAATTTGTTTTTCAGATGATCTCTAAATTCAGGTGGGATATATTCAAGGTCATATTTTGGCTCTCGTGGACTTGTTTTCATTTTCTTCA
>NW_006408639.1:8569490-8576995 GCF_000296735.1 Chrysochloris asiatica | reverse complement strand
TTTTTTCCCACGAGCTTTACTCCACTCGTGTCATCATGGTTAACTCAATTTTGAGGAGGCAGATCTTTCCCAGTCGCATTTTGAGTGCCTTCCAACCTGAGGGGCTCATTTTCTGGCACTATATCTGCCGGTGTTTCTCTGCTCTTCATAAGGTTTTCAGTGGCTAAATGTTTGGAAATAGTTCGTCACTCCTTCCTAGTCTGTCTTTGTCTGGAAGCTCATTGACATTACCTCCCGATAATGTGTCTGAAAGATGAAAGGTGAAGTCTGGCCACCCTGGCTTCTAAGGAGCGTTCAGGCTGTACTTGATTCAATAGAGATTTGTCTGTTTTTTGGTGGTACGTATTTCAGTATTCTAATCCAACACCATAACTCAAGTGCATAAATTCTTCTATGCTGTTCTTTATGCATTATCTAACTTATACATGCACATGAGTTTATTGAAAATGCCATGGCTTGGGTCAGGTACAGAATAGATCCTTTTATTCTATTACACCTTAACTCTTTAAATCCCAGGCTGTTATTGATTCTTGTCCAAATTGCAACTGTGGGAACATGTTCTTGAGTTCTTGCACCATGTACCTTTTCAAAAAGCTAATTGATTTCAGTCCACATAACATCAGAGGAACACAGAATATCAATTTACTAATTTTAATACCAATTGAAATGAACTGTTTGTAGAAGTGTTCTCTGAAAGAAAAACTTATGAAAATCATTGGTTGATAATCAGAAATGCCTGCCCATGCTTACAGCCTCATTAGAGTTGTATCTTTTTGTTATCCATTGAGAACGCTTCTCCACACAAGTCTCCCATTCTTTATGGCTGTTTCTCTGTTTGAGAAAAACTGATGTGGTTAACAAAGCATTGAGAACCTCAACTCCATTAGAGGCTAATGGTTCCAGTAATCATGGCAGTTTAAGTGAATGGTTAAGTTATTCTGGCAAAACTTTAGCGATTGCTAGAAGTGTTTAACAGAATGGCAGGTGAAGGTACTTAAATTTGTTGAAACAGAGGACAAGGTACATTCCATTTGAGTTTCAGTCTTGGAAGGGGTTTTGCCTTGAGGGGACCTGCCACTTGCCTTGATGGCTCCCTGGGGAACAACTTGCTTGTTTTGGTAGTAGTAGTCAAGGGGACTGCTGTTATTGTTTTTTATTTTTCCTGCTGGTCTTTCTTTCAAGAAGTATCTTCTGTTCTTCTAACTGTTCCAGACTGGTATGCTTGTCCTTTCAAGTGGAAATGTCCCACCTCAGAAGATTCTGGATGGAGATCAGGATTCCATATATGGTCTTGTTCAATGCAAAGGCTCTGCAGGAAGCCTCCTTCACTGGGCAAGTTCTAGCCCCATTTTAGGTATTCCAATCAGTTATAGGCTGAAGATGGGCTTACAAGCTTTCTCTGGTGATGTTTCTGGCTATTCCTCTCTCTCCCCTTCAAGTGTGTATTTTACAATAGTAGGCAAGGGAATCCAAGATTCAGAAGATAGCCAAGCATCTTAACATAATTTCCCCACTTTTACCCATTCCAAGTGGACAAGGAAACAGTCCTTGTTTGCTGCAGGAAGATTAGCCCTTCAGGGTGTAAGACACTCAAACTAGGACTGGGGAAGCACTGCTTCCTCAAGTAGAGTTGATGGTGATGATGTGGATGGAGTAAAACGTTTGGGACCTTCATTTGTTGATGGAAGTACAACTCAAAATGAATATAAAATCTGTCAACATTTCTTAATTTTCAGAACAAGGTATGTATGAAGTATAGCTACAGAAATTAATCACGAACAAAATAGAATGTATAAACATCGATATCCTAGTCATTAGTGAGCCTAAGTGGAAAAATGTTGGACATTTTGAAACAGGCCATCATATTGTTTATTATTCTGGGAATGAAAAGTTCAAGAGGAACGGCTTTGCATCCACCATCAGAAAGAACAGTGCAAGATCTGTCTTGAAGTACAATGCTCTCTGTGATAGAATAATATGCCTACACCTATAAGGAAGACTAGTTAATACAATTATTATTTCAATTTACACACCAATGACTAATGCCACTGATGATGAATTCTTCAACTTCTTTAGTCTGAAAATTGAATAAACATGCACTCAAAATATACTGATAATCATTGGTGATTGGAATGCAAAGATTGCAAACAAAGGGGGAGGATCACCTATTGGAAAATACTGAGTTGGTGATAGAAACAATGCTGGAGATCCCATGATAGAATTATGCAAGACCGATGACTTCTTCATTGAAATACCTTTTTTTAAACAGTGTAAAAGACAAATATCATATGAATTTTATCCAACAGAATACGCAGAAATCATATTGACCACATCTGTTGAAAGAGGCATTGGAAAAGCTCCTTTTCATCAGGCAAAACAAGACCAGAGAGAGACTGTGAAACAGACAATCAATTGCTGGTGTGTAAGTTCAGGCTGCCGAAAGTAAATGAAAACAAATCCACAGGGGTCAAAATGGGACCTTGAACATGTTCCACCTGTATTTAGAGATTGTCTTATGACCATATTTGTTGCATTAAATACTAATAATTGAAGACCAGAAGAGTTGTGTAATGACTTCATGATCATCATACAGACAAAAAGCAAAAGGTCCTCAATAAGAAAAGAAAGAAGGAAAAGGCCCAAATGCGTATCATCAGAGACTCTTAAATTTGCTAAGCAGTGAAGAAATACTAAAACAAATGGAAGAAGTAAGGAGGTAACAGTAATGAGCAAAAAATTTCAAAGGGCAGCTCAAGACAAAGTCAAATATTATAATGAAATGTGCAAATACCTGTAGTTAGACAACCAAAAGAAAAGAACATGCTTAGCCTTTCTCAAACTGAAGAAAACATTCAAGCCACAAAGTGCAGTATTGATGGATTGTTGTTGTTGTGAAGTGCCGTTGAGTGGATTCCGACCCATAGCGACCCTGTTTCCAAGGAACAGCTGATGAGCTTGAACCACCGACCTTGCAGTTGAAACGACTTTGCAGTCTGATGCATTAGCCCACAGTGCCACACCAGGACTCCGTTGATGGATTAAATGGACAAAATACTGCATTGTGCAGAAAAAGCATCAGAGAAAGATGGAATGAATACACAGAGTCACTGTCCCAAAAAGAAACGGTCGGTGGTCAAACATTGCAAGAGGCAGCATATTATCAGGATCCAATGACACTGAAGGAAGAAATCCAAGTTGCATTGAAGTCATTGGCAGAGAATGAGGCTCTTGGAATTGATGGTATAAATATTGAAATTGTTCAACAAAGTGAGGTAGTAGTGGAGGCTATCCCTCATCTATGCCAAGAAACTTGGAAGACAGTTACATGGAGAACTGATTGATGAACTGACATTCATGTATGTGCCCATTCCAATCACAGATAATAACCCAATGGAATGCTTAAATATTCAGATATCATTAATATCACCTGAAAGTAAAAATTTGCTAAAGACACTTAAAAAATGTTTGTAACAACACATTAACATACAACTGTCAGAGGTTCAAGCAAAATTCAGAGGAGGACATGGAATGAGGGCTATCATTGCTGCCATCAGATGGATCTTGGCAGAAATCAGAAAATACCGGAAACACGTTTACCTGTATTTTATTTATTTACTCCACAAAGACTTTTGATTGTTTAGATTGTGACTGGCTATGGACAACATTGTGGAGAATGAGTGTTCCAGAATGCTTAATTTTACTCATGAGAACCTGTAGAAAGATGAAGAAGTAGTTTTTCAAAGAGAACAAAGGAACACTGAATGTTTTAAATTTTGGAAGGGTTCTTTCACCATGCTTATTCAATCTGTATGCTGAGCACATGCTCCAAGAAGCTGTATTATATGAGGAAGAAAGTGTATTATATGAGGAAGAAAGTGTATTGTATGAGGAAGAAAGTGTATTGTATGAGGAAGAAAGTGGCACAGCACCAAACCAGGGTTTCACAGATAGTCCGTCTCTCTCCAACACTTCGTGTTTCAGCATGGATCACTGATGTGCTCTATGTATTGTGTGAAACAATGGTTTCTAAACAGCAATGAAGTGGTCAAAACCATTCCTCAAAGGCTAAGAGGGAGCATAAAGTGCTACTTACGTAACTTTAGTGTGATGATGTAAAATAAGCACAGGACTGTTAATGGCAAGGTCAGCAGTTGACACACACCAGCTGTTCTCAGATATTATATTTATGGCTACTGGAAGTCAGAACTGATTCATTGGAACACAATAACAACAGCAGATGTTACAAGTGATCTAGAGAGGATTAAAACCATACAGGAGGATGTGCTAGGTTAGATGTACTATGCCTTCTTATGTAAGACATGTAAGCATGGTTATCTGTAGCCACAGTAGTGGGCATGGTGGAGACGAATGTCCTGGAAGCAATTCCCAAGATCTACAGTAATACAGACAAACAATCAAACTGTATATATTTTGCTATTGTTATGATTATAAGCAACAAAACATGCATAAATTCAACAATTTCTATGTGTAAAATTCAATTACATTGATTACATTCTTGGAATTGTGCAAATATTGTAACCCTCATTTCCCAAGTTGTTCATCCTGCATTTTTATCTGCTCCTTGCCCCTCAAGGTACCTGTTTAAACTTTTGAAGGCCTGTTGTCAATTTGATCTCATACAGATAGTTCTTCAAATAGGCATAATGCTCATGGCAGACCTTTTGACAAATTAAGCTAAATTAATCTTCCATTTAAAAAGGACATCAGGATATTCTGCGATTAAGGTTTAAAGAACAGATCAGTAGTGCATTCAAGAATTCCTGGCCATTTTGTGTCATTACATTGATTGCAACTCCTCAATATAACATCACTTATTAGGTTCCCTCTGTTTCTTTATCCCTTCCTCCATTTTTCCTAACCCCTTTGATCTTGTCATTGGGTAAATGCTGCTCTTGTGGTCTCAAATGATCATGTATTCTAAGGTGTGCTTTTCTCCCTATGCTGAGGTTCTCTTTCGGTACCTGTTACTGTTTGGCTGACAACTGAGTCAAGAGTAAGTTCATTTCCAGACCTAGAACATGACTACCAGCCATAGTTTCAGGGGTTGCACAAGTCTCTATTTGACTGGTAGGCCTGATATTTTTCTATGATTTTGTGTTTTGTTTCAAATTTTTCTCCCACTGTATCCAGGACCCCTTTCAGAAGGCGATCCTTTTCAGAACCGATTATCGTGGTAGCTGTGTACCATCTAGTTTTTCTGGTTTGAATATTTTGGGAACTAATGTTTGTACAGTCCATTAGTTCAATGGATTTATTGTTTCTGTGTGTCTTTGATTTTCTGTACTTTTCTTCTTTGTGGATGGAGAGAGGCCAGTCACTGCATCTTATGACAATGACCATCTTAAACAAATGGATTAGCTACTGAGGCTGCCTCATGGGATTTGGTTCCTTTGTTTGGATTTGAGCTTATAGTTTCATATCACATACCAGTGAATTATCTAAACAGCCTACTTAGTGCTTCTTTTCTACTCCCTAGTTTGTTGTAGAGTGCCTGGATTCTTAAAAGCTTGCAAGTATTCATCTATTTGAGTAGATGAATAATAGAGACCAGTTGGTCTCTATTTATGTGGAAAAATAAAGGAGGGATTTATGTCAGGAAGCGAAGAAGGCTATCAACTGTGTAAATGCCTCTTTTGCCATGAGACACAAAGAATTGGATAGTGCCCAGCTGCTAGTACTGAACATTTTGATCAAAGATTCCTGATCAAAAGAATTGTCAGATTCTTAGGGACTCTAGGTTTTGTAGAGACCCAAAAATAGAACAAAATATTTTACCTCAATCAATAAATCAGTAAAATGTTAGCAAATTGAATTCAACAGTTACAAAAGAAAAGATACTGCATCACACATCCATGGACATTGTATGCCACATATGTAAGCTAAAAACCATGAGGGAGTCGTGACTCTCTGGCTTCAAAAAGAGGAAAAAGAATCAAACTTAAAAGCCAAAGGCTGATTCCTATGAAGCCCAGGTCAGTCTTGCCTCCACCATACAACCTTCTTTATTATGACAGCAACCATCCTTTCTATAGCACTTTCTGTCACATCTGGCCTCAACAATTCATTACAATGAAAACAATCCACGGGCAGCTTTTCATTTATCACTGGACCAATCAGTCTTTTAAATTTGTCAAGCTGAGGAAGGCAGGGATGAGGGAACTGAGGCTCAGAAACAGAGACTTTCCCATACAACAGGCAAGAAGCATAGCCGTGATTCGGCATGAGATGTGTTCACCGCTGCAGAGAACGCGTTAAAAGCTGGACGCTGTCCTCAGAGCCAGGTGTACATCTCCAAGAATTCTCCCAGCCCCGCCTCCCAGCTCCACCAGCTCTCAATTGGCACCTGCAGGGCGAGCCAGGCCCGTACCTAGGAGGCGGGACTGAGTTCAGGCCAGAGTGATCGATACCAGAACCCAGCTCGAGGTTGGCTGCCAGGAGGGCTTGGGAAGAAGCAACCGGTGTTGCGGCAGGTTAGGCGGAGGAGCACCTTTAGTCCCCGCCGCCCAAAAGTCTCCATCTTCATCGCTGCCGATGGTTGCCGGAAGGCTTCCTCGCAGTTCTCCTTGGTTCCCGCAGCCGGCCGGTTGGCCAGGTTTCGGGACACGGAGCGCGAGTGGGACGATGTGGGAGGTACTCGGGACCGCGTTCCCGAGCTGGGAACACGTGGAATGTGACGGCCTCCTGCTCTCTCGCCCGCGGCCGCGGCGTGGAGGAGGAGCGGACTAGACGCCCCGCGGGTCTTCGGGACACTGGGTCGGCCCGGCTCCCTCAGGTAGGCGCCTAGCAGGGCCGGGTCCTGGGAGTCGGGCGGCGGGACCGAGGGGCCGGGCTCCCTGGCGGCCCGGCCTGGGTGGCTGCCGGGTACAGAGCCCGCGCCAGGCCGCTGTCAGCCAGGTGGCGCTGGGCGGCAGGGGTCGCGGGGCCGGGTGTCAGGGCTGGCGAGCCAAGTTGCCACATCCCCACATAACTCTTGGGTTTCGGGGAGACGTGCTCAAGTGCACGTTCCTGACATTTTGGCAGTGGGAGAATCCGTCCCAAACTGCCCTGTCTCGGCGGCGTTGTAACTTGGATGATCCCATTCCTAGATGTTTTTCCCCCTCTAGCCCCGCAGGGTGGGGTAGCCAGGTCTGCATCTGCTCTCAGGGACTTTCACCCGAGCAGACGGTGAGAGCCATCCGGAAGGGAGGAGAAATTAGGGCTGTGCTGCCGGGAGCCAGCCCCAGCACACTTATTCCAGGGTTTTTCCGAAAGCGTATGCGGCGTCGGCTGATTACGGAGTCATAGGCCATAATAAATTCAAAATCTTCTCATTACACGCTTTATTATTATTATTTCTATGGCTACTCTAATACTCTACTTCTCTCATTCTTTACTGTCCCACTCATTCTTTACTCCCCTGCTCTCCTCATATCTTCTGTTTCCTTTCTCCCTTCCCCTGGCTCCTGCTTCCCTTCTCTCCTCTCCTGCTCCCCTCTTCTGCTCCC
>NW_006408639.1:8559288-8568420 GCF_000296735.1 Chrysochloris asiatica | reverse complement strand
CTAGGGGTCTGTGCATAAAAATAATAAAACAACTCTTTGTGGCTCTGCCATCCAAAGAGAGAAAGAAAGAAAGAAAGAAAGAAAAAGAAAAGAAAGTATTTCATTGTTGCTTTGCAAAGACAATGAATTCTTCATGCACAGGTTTCCCCATGTCTCATTTATTTAATTCCTCGATTAATATGTCCTAATTTATTTATTTTAATTCCTTAATTAATTATGGCCCTGGCCACTGTGCTCCATCACAAAGGCCCGGGGCCTGGGTTACTGAGGAGATGGAGAAGGAGACTGTGAGGGCTGCACGCCGCAGCCCTAGTTGGTGCGCAGCTGCAGGAGCGCTCTGCAAAGCAGCTCTGGGTCGGTGCACCTTTCATTGCTCTCTCCCTGGGTCTGGGTGCACCCTGGCGTTGCTTCTCTGTGCAGAACGGCTTCTCCTGGGGATGTGAGCGGGCTCCAGGCCTCGCGGGCAGGCCGTCGGGCTGGATTCACGCGTTCGCTTCGTGGGGGGTTGCGGGGCGGGGAGAGTGCGGCGGACAGTGAGGCTCACTGGAGGGGACTTTGCGGGGCGCTGGGAAGAGGTGAGGCGGAAGAGCTTTCCAGGTGAGGTGAGGAGGGGAGGGCATTCCAAGGCCGAGAAGTCCTGGAGATAATGGGCTCCGGTTGCAGGGGTCGTTTTTCTGAAGATAGGGGCGATTTAGTTGATTTAATTTGGATTCTTCTGAACGGTGGTTTTGTGCTGTCGAATCAGCTGGACTCAGCGCCCCTGTATTAGGATTTCCCAGGCTCGATATCGTTCTCCCACGGATCGGCTGGTGGACTCGAACTGCTGACCTTGAGGCTACCAGCCCAACACATAACCTCTTTTGCTACCAGAGTTCTTCTGAAGAAATTGTGCTCATTTTTGAATCTTACTGATACCTAATCATTACCGCATGCCTGGTGTGGGTCTGTGGGCTAATGCATCATACCGCAAAGTCCTTTGAACTGCAAGGTCGATGGTTCAGGCTCACCAGCTGCTCTTAGGAAACCCTATACAGAGTGGTATGGGTCGGTATGGACTGGAGTAATCATTACCAGCTCCCCCTTTAAAAAACAGCAACAACAACATTGTGTTTTAAGAGAAAGTTTGCATAGCAATTAGTTTCCCATTCACTATTTCACACACAAACTTGCTTGACAATGGCTGCTGTTTCCCCTGGTGTGCCAGCACTCTCCCTGTTTCCATCCTTCCTTTTTTGTTTCTTTGCTTTTGGTTTGCTGTTGCCCATTTGGTCTTGTATGGTTGATTGTTCTAAAGAAGCACTTTCCTCACAGGTGTCATTGTTTATAGGCCAGTTTGTTATTTGGCTGAAAAGTGACCTGCATGAGTGACTTCTGGTTACAAGGGGGTCCGGTTCTTCCCAGCTCTCATCAATTAAGTCTGGTCTTTCTTATGAATTTGAGATTTTTCACCCATTGTAACTGGAACCTTCTATTGTGTCCCTGATCAGAGATTTGGGTAGTGGAAGTTGGTTACCGTCTACTTCTGGTCTCAGGATGGAGGAGGCTGTGGTTCTTGTGGGCCCTGAGTCCTGTGGAATAATTTGCTGCTTCCTTGAGTCTTTGTTTCCTTCATCCTCCTTTGCTGCAGACAGTAACAAGACCAAAAGTTCTCTGTTAGATATCGCTTGAAAGATTTTAAGACTCCAGATACTATTACCAAACTAATATGTAGAACATCTTTATGGAACTATGTTATACCAATTGACATAATTGCCTCCCTTTCAAGTCCAGTAATTCAGTCCTATGATGTGCTTGTTCCTGTTGTTAAACGCCCTTGAGTCAATTCTGACTTATAGTGACCCTGTCTGTATAGGTTTTTCTAGAAGCAGCAGGTGAGTTTGAACCTCTTACCTTGCGGTTCAGACCGACCTTGCAGTCCAGTGCTGAAACCCATAGTGCCACACCAGGGCTCCATGATGTGTGTAGATAAGTGTTTAATAAAAGTTTCTGTGACTATGCTCTCTCTGTGTTCTATTACATAGATGACTATATATGCAGTATGTGAGCACTGGTGATGGAGGTGGGGTGGTTAGATGCTGGGCTGCTAACCCCAAAGTCAGCAGTTGGAATCCACCAACTGTGGGAGAAAGATAAGGGTTTCTGCTTCTGTAAAGATTTGCAGCCTCAGAAACCCTATAGAGGGTTGCTATGAGTCAGAATCGACACAGTGCCCCTGACAACAATACATATACAGCACACACAAATATGTATATACAAATGCCCACAAGTATTGTGATATATGTATACACATGTCCTCCTGTATGTCCTCCAGCCACTGTAGTTTCCTGTGTAACTACTCACAAAATTTTGGTTGTCATTGTTTTTGCGTAGTCCTGGTGTGGCACTGTAGGATAAGCCCGGAATGCTAATGACAAAGTCATTGTTTCAAACCCACCAGGCGCTCCTCAGAAACCATATGCAGGTTTGTTTTATACCCTTGTTAGAGTTATAAGTTTTTACAATCACGATTAATCCTGTCAGTAGTCACTCACATCTGAATATGTCATCCGTCCAGCATCTTCCCTCACTGTCTCTTACCCAGACCCCATCAGGAAAGAAAAAAACCTGTTGGGTGGTGGGAGTTGCAAAGACTGTGGGTAGAAGAGCAGTATAAAGTAATTACACTGAACTATAATTAGAAATTTAGAAATGACCTAAAAGTCTCCTGTTGTTAAGTGCCGTCGAGTTGGTTCCAAATCATAGCGGCCCTGTATAGGGTTTCCGAGGAGCTGTTGGTGTGTCCGAACCCCCTACCTTGCAGATAAAAACGATCTTGCGGTCTAGTGTATTATCCTATAGTACCACACACCAGGACTCCAAAAGTCTCCTAAACATGAAGGAAAAAAAGAAGTTGTCAAGGACTTCATTTTGCTTGAATCTGCAATCAGTACTCAAGGAAGTGGCAGTCAAGAAAGTCAACAATGTATTGCCATAGTATTTTCAGTGACTTCATATGCATGTGGAAGTTGGACAGTGAATTGGGAGTCTGTAGAAAAATGGATGCATTTGTGTTATGGTGTTGGTGAAGAATATTGAAAGTACCATGGACGTCTGGAACAAACAGATCTGTTGGAAGAAGTACAGCCAGTAGACTGCTTAGAAGCTAGGGTGGTGAGAATTTGTCTGTCATACTTCAGATATATTGTCAGGAGGGAGCAGTCCCTGGAGAAGGACATACTTGGTAAAGGGAGGGTTAGCAAAAAACGAGGAAGACTTCCTCCCCAATGAGGTGGATTGGCACAGTGGCATCCGCCATCAGCTCAAGTGTACCAAGAGTTATGAGGATGACGTAGGAGCTGGCGGTGTTTTTCTCTCTTGTGCATAGGGCACCAGACAACAAAAAACAAGGCAGTATTTTGAAGAGATTTTTCAGGCGTGTCTGATTTTACTTTTTCCTTTTAGAGGCACTTTGAAGAAAAGGGCCTTATTGGCACAGTGGTTAAGCATTTGGTTTCTAGTCAAAGTCTTTAATCTGATCCTTTGTTTCTGTAAAGAGTGTTGTTGTTAAGTGCCGTCGAGTCGGTTCTGACTCATAGTAACCCTGTACAGGGCTTCTGAGGCTGTAAATCTTAATGGGAGCAGAAAGCCTCATCTTTCTCCTGCGAAGCAGCAGGGAGTTTCGAACTGCTGACCTTACGGTGTGCAGCCCGATTCGTAACCACTACGCTAGATTACTATTCTGTAATACTTGTTGTTGTTGTTAAGTGCTGTCGAGTTGGTTTCGACCCATAGCGACCCTGTATAGGGTTTCCAAGGAGCAGCTGGTGAGCTTGAACCATCAACCTTGAAGTTCAAACCACTTTGCAATCTGGCGCATTAGCCCACAGCGCCACGGTAGGACTCTGTAATACTCAGGGGGGCAGTTTTACTCTGTGTTATACACACAGTCACTGGGAGTTGGAATAGACTCTGTGACAATGGGTTTGTGTGTGTGTGTTTAAAAGGAAAAAAGAAAACGTGCTTACTTGAAGTTTTTACATTCTTTAGAGTGTGTATATTTCCCTACTCTGAATGGGCAGTATCCAGATTTATTTGATTGCTTGGCCTGGCTAAGGTGGGAAAGGTAAACTTAGGTCACCTCAATTCTAAACTGCCCAACTCCTTTTCTATCTATCTGTCTGTCTCTCTTTCTCTTTTGGTCAGCAGTTTTAGGACTTTCAGTTCTTTTCCTTTTAAGTTTTTATTGTGAACTGAGTCATTGTTTACATGGGAGAATATCGGCTTTACACCATCGTGTTTCATTGCAATGACTACAGTGTAGTCTATGCGTCATCATTCAACAGTATTTGCCTCCATTCCCTTTGTTTTTGTTTTTATTTTGGGGGGGAGGGAGTACACAATAACACTAGGAATATATAATAATTTAAACAACCAAAGGGCACATTCTGCAAGTCTACCTCCTGGCAACCAGCTCCCAGTCCCTCAGCTCCTCTGATGGTAGGGGGACAGATGGATTATACAGGGACACAAGGAAGTTTGCATGTTTGATCAGTTTCACACTGAAGAAGTTGTAGAGTTCATCATCGGTGGCTTAAGTGGTTGATGTGTAAACGGAAAGGTTTTCATTGTGGTGGTGGCGGTGTGCCCTAGAGCTGATCCTGACTCATAGCAACCCTGTACAGGGTTTCCAAGGTTGTAAATCTTTGCAGGAGCAGAAAGCCTCATCTTTCTCCCTCAGAACTGCTGGTTAGCTGACCTTGAGGTTAGCAGCCCGACTCATAACTGCTGTGCTACCAGAGCGCCTTTGTAGGTGTAGGCATAGTATTCTATCACAGACAGCATTGTACTTTAGGGTAGGTCTTGAACTGTTCTTTTTCATGATGAATGTAATGCCATTTCGCTTCAATTTTTCATTCCCATAATAATGAACAATGTTTGAAAATAGCCAATGCTTGTTCATTTAAGCGCAATAATGGCTTGGATATCGATGTTTATATGTTCCATTTCACTTGTTATAAAGTCCTGTATCAGTGTACTTCATAATATTCCATGTTTGGATTATTAATGAATGTTGACAGCTATTTGTCATCATTTTGAATTGTATCCCATCAACAGATGAAGGCCCCAAAAGCTTTATCCATTTGCTTCTTCACCATCAACTCTACTTTGAGGAAACAGCCCAGTCCTAGTTTCAGTACCGTGTAATCTGAAGGTGTCATCTTCCGGCAACATGTTTGACTGTATCCTGGTCCGTTTCATCATGCTTCACTATTCAGATATCTTGTGATATCTGACGTGTTTCACTGCTACTCATAGGGTTTTCAGTGACTAAATATTCAGAAGTATTCCGTCTCACCTTCCTCCTAGTCTGTGTTAAGTCTGATAGCTTTAGCTGAAACCTGGCCACCATGGGAGACCCTGCTGATACATAAACTACCAGTAGCATAGATTCTAGAATCACAGCAACATGCAAGCCACCACAGTATAGCAAATGAATGGTGGACACATTCTCTTAGAGTGGTCAAATATGTTCGTATCTACCTGAATTGAAACCCATGTGTATGACTGGAATTCTAATGCATGCTCCAGAATTAATGTCATGTAATTGGTGATGCTGTGGGTTGTTGCTCGCATGTCGATTCCCATTCATAGATACTTCATGTGACAGAGTAGAACTGCCTCTTAGGCTTTTTTAGTTGTAATCTTACTTGAGCAGATGACCAGGAGTAGGGCAATCTGCGAGCCACTGTGTGGGTTTAAGTCGTTAACCTTTAGGTTAATAGCTGAGAGCTTAACCAATATGCCATGGTATATAACAGTAATAACCCCATGTGAATTTCTATAGCTCATAGTATATCACCATAAAAATGGATAAATGGAAAATAAACAGAAAATTCATACCTGTGACTCTAAATGACTCAAATATAATTAAAAAAAAAAACCAAACAGAAAAATTTATCAGTAAGAAAGTTAAATTTAATTATCATAAGGAATATATATATATGTGTGTAAATTGAAATACATTAGCAAATAAAAATCAGTAAAAGTCAACGTAAGGGCAGCTGTGGCATCTTGGATGCGACGTCAAGGTCTTTATGTCCCAATTTTTAGTGGAATTCAGAGCAGAATCTGCGACACAGTTACAGACTAGAATCACTGGGGAGGCACGTAGGTGGACAGTCAAGGGTGGACTGAGGTTGATGTTGGAGCTCAGAAGCCTCCTCCGACCCTGGCAGCTTGTGGTTTGTGCTAAATGCCGTTGAGTCGGTTCTGACTCATATCGACCCTGTGTAGGAATCTGAGTAGCGGCTGGTGGTTTGAAAAGCTAACTTTTGGATAGCAGTCCAGTGTTTACCACACAGCACCATGCCAGTACTCAGGGGTCATTGTAAAGGGCTCTCAGGCTTGTGAGCTACTCACGGTTGTGGATAGATAATGACCTATAAAATGATTTAACCTGAGGAGTCCTGGCCTGATGTGCAAGGATAAGCATGGGATCACAAGGTCGGAGATTCCATCTCACCAGCCTCTCGTTTGAAACCCTATACATGGGTGCTGTGATTCGTAACCCCTGGAAGGCATGTAACAACAACAACTCACTGGGACAGTCCTCAGGACACAGTAAGGGAAGGGAAGGAATTGAAATACAGGATGAAAACTCAGAACCCCCCACACCTGGGCTACTAGTGTTGTCTGAGGAAGCAGGTGTGGAAGACGTGTCCCTGACACATGAACAGCTGCTTGGAGGTTCCCTTTTCTCTCTAATAAGCTCTTTTTTCCCACCACCACCACATCTTGTCTATGACTTTCCATTAAAAACAGCATTATGCTCTGGGAATGAAAACAACTGTGATGACTTGAGTATATTCCAATGTAAAGAGATTATGGGAGATGCTACTATTTAATGTATTTTAAAACTGGTTCTGCTTATTTTGTCGTAAATTAAAAAGAAGAAGATAAATCAGAAGTACAGGTACTTTATGATTCTACCCCATTAAGTCATCCCCTGTGAGACTTGGAGTTTTTTTTATTTTAAGTAGTGTGTATGTGTCTATAGAATTTTAAGTACACTTAAGTAATCTGTAGCATCAACTTGACAAATGGTACTGTATGGTGAAGAGTATGACCTGACAGGGCTCTCCAGAGGCTGAAGGTCCTGAGGGCTTGGCAACCCCAGTCTGACTGACTGGGTTCCTGCAGGTTCCTGACTTGATGACAGGGACAAACACATGCTCACAGGGAAGAAGAGCAAATGTAGGTAAGTTAGGCTGTTTGTACCTGGATGTGTTGGATCCGTCAGCCACATTTCAGGTACATGGAGTAAAGGATATCAGGGAACCACACGTGCCTCCCGTAAATGCACCCTGCTGATCTTCAGGTGTCTAGGAGGCCAGGGTTTTTTTCTGCACAGGACAAAATTGCACAACTTCAGGGACAGTATTCACAAAGAATTCATTATGCCAGTTTTGTGCATGGCCACTCTACTATTTCTACAAATTAAACCTGACATTGGCCAGTATTGTCTAAGGTCTGTAGCCCCTAATCAATCTCAGGAGCTTTGGTGGAACGAGTATCTGTTACCGGAAAGATGTACCCAGGACTATCTTGAGTTACACAAACACACTTTTTAATACTCTTCTCTTTCACATTCATATTCAGCAGTTGGTAATCCAGTGTTTCTGCTTTCCCTAAAGGGTAAAAATCATAGGGAAGTAATGTGTCTCATAGGAACTGACTTGCCTTTCTCTCCTTATCCTACCTACCCCTTGCCACACTCACAAATCTTCTTTCTCTCTTTTTATGCCATCAGTCTTTGCTCTTAATATATCACATTCATTCTGGAGGGAAGAAAACAACTGTATGTTCAGGGTCACCAAGTGCAGGAAATCACCTTTGTGTGGAGTTCCTGGCAAAGCAAGCTTAATTGATCCCCGCTTCTCTAGGGTGTTGCCCAGTGCTTCTGACTCCTAACCCAGATCTGTCCTTTGACATCTTCTTTTTTTATTCAGTTTTCTAATCCATTTGTTTTTATATTTTCATCCAGTGCAGAGAATTTCTGCTTTCTTTACATTGGGGTGCAACGCATGCTTAGGGTTGTTTCTTTGATTGTCATCGCTGAATTATTTAAGTTCTGTTCCCTCTCAGCAAACAAGGTTGGATCATCTGCACATAACAGGTTGCTTTTAGTAGACCTGAATTATTGTGGCTTGTGTGGCTTTTTGCAAGCCTTAAAAGCCCCGGACACTACATAAAGAACTATGCAATAAACAGAAGCACGGAACATGATATTCATTGAGTTCAATGGCTTGTCCCATGAAACCTAAACTTTCAAACAACCAAATTGCTAGTTACTTTAAAAAGGAAAAAATGATGTTTCCTGCTCCTGTAAAGTGTTGCTGTTGTTGTTGTTAGGTACCATCGAATCGGTACTGACTCAAAGTGATCCTATGCACAGTAGAATGAAAAACTGACCGATCCTGGGCCAACCTCACTACTGTTGCCTCACTTGAGTCCATCGATGCTGCCACTTGGACAATCCATCTCACTGGGGCTCTTGCTCTTTTTCTCTTACCCTCCACCTTACCAAACATTAAATCCTTCTCCAGCGACTGCTCCCTCCTGACAATATGTCCGAAGTATGAGAGACAAAGTTTGGCCATCCTGGCTTCCAAGGAGGACTCTGGCTGCACATCTTCCAAAATGGATCTATTGGTTCTTTTGGCAACCCATGGCACTTTCAGTATTCTCCTTCAACACCCATAACTCAAAAACATCACTTCTTCTACGGTCTTCCTTATTCACTGTCCAGCTTTCATATGCATATGAGGTTATTGAAAATAGCATGGCTTGGGTCAGGCACACCTTAGTCCTCAAGCTGGTATCTTTGCTCTTCAACACTTTAAAAAGGTCTTGTGTAGCAGATTTGCCTAATGCAATACATCAGTATTATATAGTTATCTTCAATTTTGTGATCTCTTCAGAGTCACTGTGGGTCGGAACCGACTCAATGGCACTTAACAACAAGAATGTTGGTTATTGGTCCAGTGGTGAGGCTGTTTGTTTTCTTTACAGCGATCAAGGTTGTATCATCTGCATATCGCAGGTTGTTAGTGAGTCTTCCTCCAATCCTGATGCCACGTTTTTCTTCATAGA
>NW_006408639.1:8546470-8559138 GCF_000296735.1 Chrysochloris asiatica | reverse complement strand
ATTCCTCATGAGCACAGTTAAGTGTTCCAGAATACTCATACTTAGCAATGTTGTCCATAGCTTGTCATGATCCATACAGTTGAAAGCCTTTGCTTTAGATTTTTCAATGAAGAAAGCAAAAAGTCATTAAGAAGACAAGAAAGAAGAAAAAGGTCAAAATGGATGTCAGAAGAGACACTGAAACTTGCTCTCCAGTGTAGAGATGGTAAAGCAAATGGAAGAAATGAGGAAGTCCAAGAATGGAACAGAAAATTTCAAAGATCAGCTCAAGAAGATAAAGCCAAATATTACAACAAAATGTGCAAAGATCTGGAATCAGAAAACCAAAAAGGCAGAACATGCTCAGCATTTCTCAAACCGGGGGAACTAAAGAAAAAATTCAAGCCTCGACTTTAGTTATTGAAAGATTCTCTGGGCAAATGATTGAGTGATGCAGGAAGCATCAAGAGAAGATGGAAGGAATACACAGAGTCACTGTAACAAGAGGAAATGGTTAATGTTTCAACTGGGTCAAGAGGTAGCTTATGATCAAGAGACAATGATACTGAAGGAGGAAGTCCAAGGTGCAGTGAAGGAATTGGCAAAGAACAAGGCACCAGCAATTGATGGAATAAAAATTGAAATCTTTCAAGAAAGTGAGACGACATTGGAGACACTCACTCATCTCTGCCAAGAAATTGGAAGACAGCTATCTGGCCAATTGATCGGAAGAGATCTGTGTTTGTGCCCATTCCAAAGAGAGGTGACCCAACGAAATGCGGAAATCATTGGACAAGCTCTTTGATAGCCCATGTGAGTAAAGTTTTGCTAAAGGTAATATAGAAATGTCTGCAAGCATACATTAACAGAGAACTTCCAGAGGTTCAAGCTTGATTCAGAATGAGGGATATCATTACTGATGTCCAATGGATCTTGGCTGAAGGCAGAGAATATCAGAAAGATGTTTACCTGTACTTTATTGACTACGCAATGGCTTTCGATTGTAAAGAGTTAGAGCCTCAGCAACTCTAAGGAGCAATTCTATTTGGTCCCATATAGTCAGGAGGAGTCAGAATTGACTTTTTAGCAGTGTGCAGTGGGTGTCTAAATTGGCCAGCACAGGATTGAGCACTGGGATTAGGAACTCGTGAGAAGATGGGATCACTGCCCTTACAGTGATCCGCATTATCCAGGAGTCCTCGCTGTGAGAGGGATGATACAGATAGAGTTTGGTCTGAGAATCTACAGTTGTTTTCAAAGAACATCCAGTTCATAATCCCCCAAGCCACAGAGGTGAGGCGCATGGATACCTGGACTGCGATGTGCACACACCTCTCTGCTGACAAACCATGGAGATGTTCCCTCAAACCACCCAAATAGACTTTCTCTATAGAAAGTGAATTATGGTATTTGGGTGGTTTGAGGGAACATACATCTAGGGAAACAGATGTGCACACGCAGAATCACACCCGACAGATTTACACGTAGACAGAAATCTCCGTATATACATAAAGCCATGCCACCTAGAGGGAATATGATTGCTTATAGAGACTTGTCCACAGACCTTTAATTTAAGAATCTACTTCCTACACCCACCCCCTGAATCTTGATTACCACCAGGGATCCTATACCACAGTGGCTCTTCATGTTGAATTCAGGAAGACAGTTCTGCAATACTTATCATCAAGATTTTCTTCAGTAGTGATTGCGTACTTACTTTTGTTGTTTATTTCTTCTTGACAGCACCTGCAGTTACAGAAAACACGATGAGGAAGTAGCCTGCTTTTTCAAAGAACACTGAAAATTCAGGTGTGAAACCTCAAAATGAAGGATCAAAAAGAAAGCTGTGGCCGAGGCGAGAGCTATTCCTGGAGAATGTACTTCTCAAGTCTGCATTCCATGGTAACGACACAATTCTTACTCCAAGGAGAAACTGTTAATGAGGGAATGAACCTAAAATCTAATGGGCTGCTCATGCTACCCTTTTGAATCAAGTTTCAGTTGTCAGGGAGTGTCCCTTCCCTCCCCGAAGAAAACAGTACCTAACATCTGTAATGAACATTGTCATGCTTTTATTTGGCAAGTCAGTTGATAAAAAGAGAAACCAAGGTGGCAATAATTTCTACCTCAGAAAAAGATTGGCAAACTCACAAGAATAGTTCTGGATTCGAGTTTATTAAGAGTATTGGATTGTATTTGAAATGTTGAGGAAGGACCTGTAATGATGCTCATCCTATGTGTAGTGCCAGTGAGCCAGGAAGGCATTGTGAGCTAAGGGTCAAGTCTAGCGAGCTGAGGGCAGGAGAAAGCCCACAGCTGACAGGAAGAAAGCTTGGCTTCACTCTGCTTACGTCTGGGGAAATCACAAGACCTAGGGGTGACTAGGGGTGGTTGCAGGGTTGGGGAGATGGTAGAGCAGGATGCCTGTATAGTGGAAATTGGGGGAGGGTGTATGCCAGGGGTGAAGGTTTACATATTGGATCCTGTTGGGTTGGGTTTGCATTGGACAGGATGGTGCTGTCCAGTTGTGGGTGCTAGGTACTTCTGGAGGAAAGGCAGGCAGAGAGCTTGTTTGAACCTTGTATTGGCCGAGCCAGATAGTTGGATGAGGGGGATAAGGGTGGCTGCATTTCATCTGGCCCACCTGGAGATACTGCCTGCCTTTTTCCTTCTTCAGTGGTAGCCAGGCAGGCAGGCAGCTCAATTGCCTTTTTTTCCTGGAAAGCCAAGGGTGGCCCTGGTGGTCCTGAGCCATTCTGTGCAAGTACCCCTCCCTGCCCAGATCGTCCTCTTAGGTCCAGCAGAGCCTGTTCACAATGCCTATGGGCATACCAACCTGAGTGTGCCCCATCATGTCTGACCTCAGAAGCCAAACAGAGTTGTGCCTGGCTAGTACCTTTTGTGAATACAGTTTGCTGCAGACATTTCACATCAGTGCACAGTAGATTGGCCCCTCCCTCTTTTGCTAATAATCAGCAATGTGACTCAAGGTATTTACATTGCAATCAGGAATCTGCCCCAAGACATTTAGATCAGTCTGCCACTGTTTTCTCAATCTTCCCTGAGTAACTTCTGCTAACATGACAGACAATTCAGGGGATGGTGTGGCACTGCGGGCATGGGATATATAGGAGGAAGCGTGTAGAGGCAGAGGAGTGCTGACCGTGGGCTAGGTAGCCAGCAGGAGTTTGGCTCAAGAATCCAGGGACTGACACCTTACCTGGTCTCAGAGGATCCAGCAGTGGCTTGGAAATGAAAGATGTCTAGAGGGTACTTCAGGCTCTCAGGTTCCCTCACACAACATTAGGAGGCTGAGCCAGGGACTCAGTTTTCTTGATGGGTGCTGCACCTGGTTGATTGGTGCCAGGATGATTCAGAGGTGAGACAGATGGTCCCAACTAGAGTCAGAGACACACAATTCCTTCAGAGCTGTGGCTGCAGACTGTATAGGGTGCTGCCAAGCCTGCATAACCAGGTGTCAGCTGTGGGAATAACAGTGCAATCTCTGTCGCTGCTCCTGTCCCCCAGTGTGAGTGAGCATGGTGGTCATTATATGATGAGGGATTGTGTTGGGGCATTTCAAATTCAATGAGGCCCAGGGCACACCAGCAGCAGGCAGGAAGACAGGTTGGCCTCTCTTCTTCCTTCTGAGGAAAGCATGATGCCTGGGGGAGCATGGGAATGAAGGGCTGTTGGTCTGGCCGAGAGGATCTCAGTGTGCATGGTAGGGTTTTTCTAGTGGATAGGACATTGTAGAGGCTGGCAGCTTCCCACTTGGAGATTCATTGGGATAGTAGAGGAAATGTAGTCAGAGGTCAACAGCCAGGGAAAAGAGGTGTGTGCCCGAAGGTGGGGCAGCCAGCATGCCCATTAGCCTGGAAGCCCGTGAGCAGCACTGGTGGTCCTGCTCCTTTCTGTATAAACACCCCTCCCTGCCCAGGTTGTGGATGAATGCCAGGACTCATTGTCTAATGCCATACCACCCTGGATGTGCCCTACGTCCTCTCACCTCAGAAGCTAAGCGTGTTCAGGCCTGTTTAATTCTTGGATGGAAAACCACTTGGTAATATCGGTGCTGCAGGCATTTTGCATCTGCACACTTCCACTGGCCTCTCTCTCTTGCCACAAACAGAAATCCAGCTGTGTGGGTTTAGCTAGCAGGTAAAGTCAACAATAACAGGGGGGTGGATGCACCATTACTTGAAACCTAATATGCAGTGATATCCCCTCAACTTGCTCAGATACCCAACTGCATTCCTCTTTAAGAGCAGAGCTGGCACTAGTGGGCATGGTCCTTGGTGTAACAAGAGGGAAGCCACTCCTATAAGTGGGTGGCACTATTGCCATCCAGGGACCTGGATGTTAGTCTTTCACCGAGGGGACGTGACTTATATTTGTGGGCCATATGGTGGTTTTCTGGGTCACAATCCCCTGGAGTTTAGGTAGGTTTGAGGCAGTTTGCACACTTTAACTGTACTTGGGACAGTAGCAAATCAGGCACCTTCAGTGAGGGCACCTGAGTGTGGTTAGGAAGATAACTAAAGTGCTGACACTTTTCAGCGAATTTCTCTTCCTTTAACCAAGTGACTGATTAGAACGTGCTTGCCAACATGTTGCCATGTGGGGTGTCTGCAGTGGATTCAAGGGAATCCTAGCATCCACTTCAGAAAGGTCAGGGGTGCTTTGAAGTGTCCCCTGGAGCCACAGGAAGGGAGATGTCTGCAATCCTGTGACTTGAAGCCTTTGACAAGAATTTAAAATGACACCACTGTTCACTGGTCTCCTCCTTGAAAGTTTATTTGGTCCAGTATTCAGATGTATAAACTGCAGGCTTGGGTTATATTTCTTCATGACTGATGGTATTGATAAGTGGTAACAGAAATCAAACTTAGTAAGTGCATGTGTGAAATATTTCTGGCAATTTTCAGAGGTTTTGTCACACCTTATGTTTTTGAGTAAAAGCCTGTAGTTGGTGCCAACCTTTTGCTTACAGTCCTTTCTGCCAACCTGCTTTTATTCCAGGTGTTTTAATACTCAGGGGAAGACACACAGAGCTCTGTGTGGACCTCTGGTGGACAACCCTGTGGAATGTGGATTCTGAAGTGACCTTGATGAAGCCCAGCGGTCCAATTCTTTGTCACATCCCACCTCCCACCCCACTGCCCTACATGTACTACACTGACATTTTCAGAAGGGAAGTTCTTCCTCTCTCAAATGACCATATCAAATCTTAGTCAGTTTATTGTTTCCTTTCATTCTGTTTATGTTTATTGTCTTTAATCTCTTGTTTATGTGTACACAAGTAGTCTGAAATGGTACTCTGGATGGAAAGTGTTTTCACCAAATAAACTTATAAACTTATGATCAAGAAATCATGGCTACTGTTGAGTATTTTTTTAAACAAAACTTCTACATTTACAATGGTGATAGTCCCAGTTAGTCATGTTAGCAGTTATGCACTATTGAATCATAAGTATCTTATCCCCATCTCCTTTCACCAGACCCATCTAGAAAAGAAGACAATTATTCAGTGGGGATTCTACCTTTCCCTGCACATATTGAAACTAAACTCCCTTTTGAAAACTTGTAATCCAGTCACTTAGTGATTTTTTTTATAGCCCAACACCTCATTTTAGATAGTCAGTGTCTAAGTTACCTAAATCAGGCTGCTAAACTCACGGTCAGCAGTTTGAAACTACCAGCTGTTCCGCCGGAGAAAGATGAGGCTTTCTGCTCCCATAAACAGCCTCGGAAACCCTGTGCAGGGTCACTGTGAGTCGGAACCAACTCCATGGTATTTAACAGCAACAACATCAACCCTTTACACAGAGTGGATAATATTGATAATTGGTGCAAAGACTCCTTCCCTCTCAGTTGGTATTTTGAGCTACTACATCCATAAATATAGGTCAAGTTAATAAAATTGTTCCCTTTATCGATCCCCCCTCCATCTTCCTCTAGTTGAGTTCTGGCCATCCAGCTGTCAAAGCTCGGTCGAATGGCTACTGTCTGCAAGTTTGGGCATTCTTGTGCGTCTCCCCTCACTTCATATCAGCTGGACGCTTCACTCCCAGCTCTAGCCCTCTGTGGGTATGTACTTGTCCATGGGCTCAGGGGTCTCCACATCTCACCATACTTTGGGCCAACCAGCCCTTCCTCATCTCCCTCCTCCAGTCTTGATGCCACTTTTTTCCTCATATAAGGCAGCTTCTTGGAACATTTGCTTATCATACAAATTGAACAAGAATGGTGAAACAATATACGCCTCAGGCACACCTTTCCTAAATTTAAAACATTCACTGTTCTCTTGGTCTCTTTGAAAAACCACTTCATGGTCTTTGTACAGCTTCCCCTGAGCAAAATTAAGTGTTCCAGAACACTCATTCTCCACAATGTTGTCCACAGCATGTCACGGTTCATGCAAACAAAAGCCTTAGAACAGTCAAAAATGTAAAGGTATTTGTATATAATAGTCAATAATGTACAGGTATTTTTGGAATATATCCCAAAAGCTCCTATTCTCCTATGCCTTGATGACTACAAGGTAAATAACATGCAATCTTAACAATCTTTTCTGAAAGATCATATGTGAATTTTGTGTACCATACAGGAAATCAGTTTCATAAAGAGATAATCATTTTCCTAAGTTGAAATCAACAAAAGTATTAGAAAGAAATGAATGTATCCCCAAAGCTCCCATTCTATGCCATGATGATAGCAAGATAAATAAGGTTCATTCTTGCCATCTTTTCAGAAAGATCATATGTGTATTCACTTTCAGAAAGAAAGTCACTGTCCTAAATTGAAATCAATAGAAGTATTAGAAAGAAGGGAATGAATCCGGACAGTGGTGTGTCAGAAAACTCAAAATAATGTTTTCTTTTGAGTTACAAATACAGTGTATTTAGTTTACAAATACAGTGAAGTAGTTTCAAAAGTATGGTTTAGTTTACAAATACAATCGTGGAAATTGTAAATAATGACTAAGGTGGAAGTGACTAAATTCTATCCTGGAAAGCTATTTCTTCCATTCCCCTCTGTCTTGTATATTGCCCCCCTCCCCAGCACCCAAACTATCCTGTATCTATTCCCTGCCCTGTGCTCCACCTTCCCCTCCCTCCCCTAACCGTACCCCTATATCCCATCAACCAGCAAATAATTCACTTTAGTGGATTAGTATGGGTTCTTTTTCTTAGTCTTTTACAGTAGTGGTCCTATGCAGTATTTTTCCTTTGTGACTGACTAATTTTACTCAATGTCCTTAAGGTTCATCCATGTTAGGTAGTGACATGCAGCTTCCTTGTTATTTTTCAAGGTAGGATAATATTCCATTGTGTGTACGTACCACAGTTTGTTTAATAACAACACTTTTTATCATATCGATGAGTAAACATCTTTAACAGAGATTAAAGCCTGACTTTACTGAAGCTCTTCATACCAGGAAACTAAACAGGGCCTTGGCTAATTAGGGACAAGATTAACATCACCTGGAATATCCAGAACCTGGGATGTACGCAGATAGGAGGGGCATGGTGCATTGCACATGCGCATAATGTCTGAACATTTAGAGGTCTTTTTCAGCTAAGACCAATTGGATGTATAGTTTGGATGCATTAGAGACAGATGAGGGCTTATCCAAGGACATGTATACATACACCTGGGGGTGGCCACAAGAATGCAGGGACTCAGAAGAAATCAGTTTAAAGGGGAATCGGTGGCTTAAAACTGAGCTGTCAGAACTGAAAATTCCATATCAAATCAAGAGCCACACTGCTTGTTAGCCTGTCAGTGCTAAAAAATCCCTCTGGTGCTGAAACTACTTTACCAAATCTCTTCGTATCAGGAAGCTAAGCAGGGTCTGGGCTAATTAGAGACTATTTAACTTCTGGAAAAGCCAGACCCTGGTTATGAAGGGAAGGAGAGTGGTCATTTGCACATGCACACAGCCTCTAACCACTTAGAGGTCAATTTCAGCTAAGATTGATTAGGTGTACAGTTTGGATGAGGTATAGACAGATGAGGGATCATCCAATGACATGTATACCCCTGAGTGTGGCCACAGGAATCAAAGCACTTAGCAGAAATCAGTTCAAAGGGGAATCCATGGCTTTGAACTGGGAAC
The DNA here is from genome assembly GCF_000296735.1 of Chrysochloris asiatica. Lineage (NCBI taxonomy): Eukaryota > Metazoa > Chordata > Mammalia > Afrosoricida > Chrysochloridae > Chrysochloris > Chrysochloris asiatica. The sequence goes on along the minus strand of NW_006408639.1, from coordinate 8,551,037 downwards.
TGTCAAGATAGGAAATTCAATATTAATATACTAGGCGCACATCTGTTTAACCTGTCAGTGCTAAAAAATCTCTCTGGACAAAGAGCTTTCCAACAGGGTTCTGAAAAATACCAAATCTCTTCATATTGCGAAACTAAACAGGGTATGTACTAATTAGGAACAAGATTAACATTACCAGGAAAAGCCAGAACCTTGGAGGGAAGGGAAGGGAGGTGAGTGGGCCTTTGCTGATGTGCACAGGGTCTGACCACTTAGAGCTCTTTTTCAGCTAAGACCATTTGGATGTATAGTTGGGACAAGGTAGGGACAGATGAGGGCTTATCCAAGGACGTGTATACACCTGGGGGGTGACCGCATGAATCAAAAGACTTAGAAGAAATCTGTTCACAGGGTTTGATGGTTTAGAACTGGGAGATGTCAGTATTTGAAATGTCATTTTAAGCCAGGAGCCACACTGCCCATTATTAAACTGTCAGTGCTAAAAATCGCTCTGGGCCAAGAGCTTTCCTAGATGGTCCTGAAACGGAAGGTGAACATGCTTATGGAGATTAAAGCCTGACATTATTGAATCTTTTCATAACACAAAACTAAACAGGGCCTGGGCTAATTAGGACAACATTAACATCACTTGGAAAAGCCAGACCCTGCGCGGGAAGGGGAAGGGAGGCAAGTGATCCTTTGTGCATGTGCACTGTGTCTGACCACTTAGAGGTCTTCTTCAGCTAAGTCTGATTGGATGTATAGGTTAGACTAGGTAGAGATAGATGAGGGCTCATCCAAGGACATGTATGCATATGTGGGTGGCCACAAGAATCCAAGGATTTAGAAGAAATCATTTCAAAGAGAATCTGCGGCATACAACTGTCAGGCTTGGAAATTCCATATCAGACCAGGAGCCATGCTGCTGGTTACCCTGTCAGTGCTAAAAATCCCTCTGGGCAAAGAGTTTACCAACAGGGTCCTGAAAGGACTTTACTGAATCTCTTCATATCTGGAAGCTAAGCAGGGCAGGGCTAATTAGGGACAAGATTAACTTCACCAGGAAAAGCCAGACCCTGGGATGGAAGGGGAGGGAGGGGAGTGGTGCTTTTCACATACACACAGCCTCTGACCACTGAGAGGTCTTTTTCGAGTAAGACCGATTGGATGTATAGTTTGGATGAGGTAGAGATAGATGAGGGCTCATCCTAGGATATGTATACAACTGGGAGTGGTCACAAGAATCCAAAGACTTAGAAGAAATCATTTCATGGCTTAGAACTGGGAGCTGTCAGGATTTGAAAAGTCATTTCAAGATAGGATCATGCTGCTTATTTAACTGTCAGTGCTAAAAATCTCTCTTGGCTAAGTGCTTTCCAACAGGGTGCTTAAATGGAGGTGAAATTGGGTATAGAGATTAAAGCCTGACTTTAGGGAATCTGTTCATATCAAGAAGAAAAGCAGGGGCTGGGTTAATTAGGGACTAGATTAACTTCACCAGTTAAAGCCAGAACCTGGGAGGGGAGTGAGCAGAAGGATGAGGTGCTTGGCTTCTGCAAACAGCGTCTGACCACCGGGGGCTGTCCGGGGGCTGTCCGGAGTTGAAATGCTATTTCAAACCAGGAGCCACGCTGCCTGTTAAAAATGTCAGTGCTGAAAATGCTTCTGGGCCAAGAGTTTCAAACAGAATGCTGAAAGGGATTTGAAAATGGAATGGAGATTAAACTCTGACTTTACCTAATCTCTTCACATCAGGAAGCTAGAAGCTAGAAGCCTAGGGTAATTAGGGAGATGATTACCTTTACTTGGAGAACCTAGGAGGGAAGGGGACAGCAGGGGTGGTGGTGCTTTGCCCATGAGCATAGCGTCTGACCACTTAGAGGTCTTTTTCAGCTAAGACCTATTGGATGTATACTTTGGACCTGGTAGATATAGACGATGGCTCATCCATGGACGTGTATACACCTGGGTATGACCACAAAAATCAAGGACTTAGATAAAATCTCCATAAATATACAAATATCAAAATACTATAAAGTATCTTCTCAGACCACAATGCTATCAAATTAGAACTCAAAAATAGGAAGAACAAGGAAATAAAGTCAAATCATGGAAACTGAATAACACCCTGCTGAAAAGCAACTGTGTAGTAAAAGAAATTAAACGTGGACTCACAAAGTTCCTAGAAACAAATGAGAATGAAAATACAACATACCAAAATCTTTGGGACATTGCAAAAGTGGTGATGTGTGAATAATTTGTTGCGATAAATGCACACATCCAAAAGGAAGAAAGAATCAATATTAACACATTAACACAGTAGCTACAACAATTAGAAACAGACTAACAGAGGAAACACATGGCCAAGAAAAGAAATGAAATAATAAAGATTAGAGCAGAAGTAAATGAGATTGAAAAAGGAAAACTATAGAAAGAATCAATAGGACAAGAAGCTGGTTTTTTTAAAGAATTAACAAAATTGACACACCATTGGCAAACCTAACAAAAGAAAAGGGGGAGAAGACACAAATAACAAACATTAGAAAGCACATGGACGATGTCACAACAGAACCAAACGAAACCACAAGGATAATAACAGAAAAGTTATACTCCAACAAATTTGAAAACTTAGAAGAGATGGATTTATTTTTAGAAAAACATGACCTACCTAAACTCACACAGAGTGAAGTAGAAAACCTGAACAGAAAAAAGAAATTAATTAATTAATCAGGTCATCAAAAAACTAAAACAAAAAGAAGTCCAGGCCCAGTTATCTTCACTGGTGAGTTCTATCAAACATTCAGGGAAGAGTTGTCACCAATTCTACGCAAATTATTTCAGACTATAGAGGATGATGGAAAACTTCCTAATACACTTTATGAAGCAAGCATAACCGTCATACCAAACACAGGGAAGGAAGTCACTAAGAAAGACAATTATAGACCAATATCCCTCATGAACATAGATGCAAAAATTCCGAACAAAATCCTAGCCAACAGAATCCAGCTGCACATCAAAAAGAGAATACATCATGATCAAGTGGGATTCATATCAGGGATGCAAGGATGGTTCACTATTAAAAAACAATCAATGTAATTTCCCCATACAAATAAGAAAAAAGAAAAGAACCACATGAACATATCCATTGATGCAGAAAGGTATTTGACAAAATCCAACATCCATTCCTGATAAAAACACTCAACAAAGTAGGAATCAAAGGGAAATTCCTCAGCATAATTAAGAGCATCTATACAAAACCAACAGCCTACATTACTCTTCAATGGAGAGAACCTGAAAGCCTTCCCTCTGTGCAAAGGAACCAGACAAGGATGCCCTTTGTCACCACCCTATTCCTTATTGTGCTAGAAGTCTTAGCAAGAGCTGTATGGCAAGAGAGGGAAATTAAAAGCATCAAAATTGGCAAAGAGGAAGTAAACCACTCTCTATTTGCACATGATATGATCCTATACATAGAAAACCCCAAAGACTCAGTAAAAAAGCTACTAGACCTCATTGGAAGATTCAGCAAAGTGGCAGTGTATAAGATTAACGTACAAAAATCAGTTGGATTTCTCTATACCAAAAATGACAGCATTGAAAAGGACATTAGGAAAGCAATACCATTTACAATAGCCACCCAAGGGATGAAATATCTAGAAGTAAATGTAACCAGAGAAACAAAGGACCTATACAAAGAAAACTACAAAACTTTACTACAAGAAACCAAAAGAGACCTAAAAAATGGAAGAACATACCATACTCCTATATAGGAAGACTTAACATTGTAAAAATGTCAATACTGCCCAAAGCAATTTGCACATATAATGCAATCCCAATCCAGATTCCAATGACATTCTTCAAAGAGATGGAAACAATTACAAACTTTGTATTGTAAAGAAAGAGACCCAGAATAAGCAAAGCACTGCTTAAGAAGAAGAAGAAGAATGGAAACCTCTTACTCACTTACTTCAAAATTTATTACATGGCTGCAGTGATCAAAACAGCTTGGTACTTGGACAATGGAAGATACATTGATCAATGGAATGGAATCTAGAATCTAGATATTAACCCATCCATATACAGCCAACTGATTTTTCACAAAGTACCTACGTATATCACATGGGGAAGGGATAGTCTCTTCAACAGATGCTGCTGGCAGAACTGGAAAGCGATATGCAAAAGATTGATAAAAGACATTACCTCAAGCCTTATACAAAAACCAACTCAGCATGGATTAGAGACCTAAATGTGAATCCCCAAATTATGAAGGTCATCAATGAAAAAATAGGGACAAATGTGAGGGCTCTAATTCAGAGAATACACAGAGTACCAAACTCTTTGAAAACTACACAAACAAAAGTAGACAAAATAGATGATTGGGACAAACTAAAAATTGAAAACTTATGTGCATCAAAAGACTTCACCAGAAGAGTGAAAAGGGAACCCACAGAATGGGAAATATTTTTTTGCAATGACACATCAGATAAGGGACTCATATCTAAAATATGTAGTAAACTATAACATGTCTACAAGAAAAAGACAACCCAATTAAAAAATGGGCACAGGACATGAACAGACACTTCACCAA
>NW_006408639.1:8529428-8533393 GCF_000296735.1 Chrysochloris asiatica | reverse complement strand
TGTCATGCTGGGTAAGGTGGAGGGTCAGAGAAAAAGAGGAAGACACCTAACGAGATGGGGTGGGGGAAGGTAGAATCACCACTGAATGATTTCCAATCGGTTGGGACAGGGCTATTGAAAGGAAATGGGGATAAGACTCTTGTGGTACAATAGTGAATAATTGCATCAGGACTGACTGTGAGGGTTGGAAATGTAGAGGTAGATGTTTTTTGACAAAAGGAGGGGAGTGATTGATTTTGCAGTCCAGGAGCGGAGATCCCTGGGACCCTCAAATGAGAAGAGTGCAGAGTGTGACCCTACCCAGAGAGGCAGTGACGCTAGGCATGGAGACAGAGAAGATGCTGTGGACAGATGGCGCTGCTGGGGACACTGGGCTCAGGGAGGGAGAGGGGCTGTGCACTGAGGGTGGGGGGATGGGCCTGTGGGGTGTATCCTTTGGTTATTTGATGAAGCATGGAGGAGATTGTGATCATTGCAATGAAACGAAATATGATAGGATGAGTTTAAAACTGATGTTCTCCCACGTAAATCCACATTAAAAAAAACAAACCCTCTGTGCCAAGAGCTTTTCAACAGAGTACTGACATGGAGGTGAAAGTGGTTATTGAGGTTAAATCCTGACTTTACCAAATCTCTTTATAGCACGAAGCTAAGCTGCATCTACACTAATTAGGGACAAGATTAACTTGTCTCGGAAAAGCCAGAAACAGGGAGTGGAGGGAAGGGGACTGGAGTGGTGCTTTGCGCATGTGCACAGTATCTGACAACTTAAAGGTCTTTTTCAGCCATCACTGATTGGATGTATAGTTGGGACGAGGTAGAGATAAGTGAGGGCTCATGCAAGGACATGTATACACCTAGGGGTGGCCACAAGAATCCAAAGACTTAGAAGAAATCAGTTCAAAATATTTTGTTGCTTAGAACTTGGAGTTGTTAGGATTTGAAATGCCATTTAAAGCCAGGAGCCATGATACCTGTTAAACTGTCAGTGCTAAAAAGCCTCTCGGCCAAGAGCTTTCCAACAGGGTGCTGAAACAGAGGTGAAAGTAGGTATCGAGAATAAAGTCTGCTTTTACCAAATTTCTTTATATCACTAAACTAGGCAGGGTCTACATGAATAAGGGAAGGGACTAGATTAACTTCATGTGGAAAAGCCAGATGGAGCCAGATAGAGATAGAGGAGGGCTAATCCAAGGACATGTATACATCTGGGGGTGGCCACAAGAATCCAAGGACTGAGAAGAAATCACTTCAAAGGGCAACCCATGGCTTAGAATTGGGAGCTGTCAGGATTGGAAATTCAGTATCAAGCCAGGAGCCACGCTGCTGGTTAAACTGTCAGTGCTAAAAATCCTGTGGGCAAAGAGCTTTCCAACAGATTGCTGAAAGGACTTGACCAAATCTCTTCATATCACAAAGCTAAGCAGGGTCTGGGCTAATTAGGGACAAGATTAACATTGCCTGGAAGAGCCAGTGCTTTGGGGGAAGTGGAGGAGTGAGGAGTGGTGTGTTGTGCATACACACAAAATATGGCCACTTAGAGGTCTTCTTCAGCTAAGACCAATTGGATATATTGTTTGGAAGAGTTAGAAATAGATGAGGGCTCATCCAAGGACATGTATACAACTGGGGATCACCACAAGAATCCAAGGACTAAGAACAAATCAGTTCAAAGTTTTCAATGGCTTAGAACTGGATGCTGTTAGGATTTGAAACATCATTTCAAGCCAGGAGCCACGCTTCCTGTTAAACTGTCAGTGCTAAAAATGCCATTGGGCCAAGAGTTTTCCAACATGGAGCTGAAACAGAGGTATGTGTGGGTATGAAGATTTAAGCCTGAATTTACCAAATCTCTTCATATCACGAAGCTAAGCAGGGTCTGCACTAATTAGGAACAAGATTAACTTCATGTGGAAAAGCCAGAAACTGGGAGGGAAGGGAGTGGAGGGGAGTGGTACTTTGTGCATGTGCACAGTGTCTGACCATTTAGAGGTCTTTTTCAGCTAAATCTGATTGGATTTACAGTTTGGATGAGTTAGACATAGATGACGGCTTGTCCAAGCACATGTATACACCTGAGTTGGCCACAATTATCCAAGGATATAGAAGAAATCAGTTCAAAGGTTTCCCTGGCTTTAAAATGGGAGCTGTCATTTTAAAATGGCTTTAAATTGGAAATTCCACATCAATCCAGGAGCGACTCTGCTAGTTAAACTGTCAGTGCTAAAAATCCCTCTGGGCCAAGAGCTTTCTAACAGGGTGTGATATGAACATACCAAATCTCTTAGTATCAGGAAGCTAAGCAGTGCCTTGGCTAATTTGGAAGAAGATTAACTTCACCTGGAAAAGCCAGAAACTGGGAGGGAAAGGAAGGGGAGTGCAGTGAAGTGGTGCATTGTGCTGCATGGCTTCTGGTTTGAAATGGCATTTCAAATGGTGACAGCTCCCAGTTCTAAGCCACGGAACCCTTTTAACTGATGTCTTCAAAATCTTTGGATTCTTTTGGCCACCCTCACCTCCTCCAAACTATACATCCAAAGGGTTTGTGTCCCTGAGAGGATGCTTGGCCCACTGGGCTCTCTAGGTCAGCAGCTCCAAGGTGTCACTGGGCTCTGAGCTTTCTTTCTTGCAGGCCACTCAGTTTGGTGCTTATGCAACTGGGCACCAGGTTATAGCCAGCCAGTACAATGGATAACATCCCAGTGCACATGGGGTGCCTGTTCCCGAAGGGGAGCCGCTAGAGAGGGGGCTATCTGGCAGAAGCCTTGCCAGGCTGCGCACTGAGATGATGAGCCTGACATGGAAGGCAGACTGCGTTGCTAAGGTTGCCCCATGTCAGGGGGCCTGTAAGTTGAGCTGTCTGCTGTGGAATTCTCCGCTGACCCAGTACTCTGGCCAGGTGTGGGAGCAGTTCGGTTCTGGAACCAGACCTGGATCCGGGATTCGGGAAGGTTTGTGCTTTGAGCCAGTTCATCCCTGGTGGAAATACCTGGGAATCGGTCCTTCTCAAAGGCCTCATAGGAGGCTGGCTTGAAACGCCGTGATGGAAGTCCTCTGTTGCTGGGTTGCCTTGGGGAAAGCTTTTGGAGACCCCAGAGGACGCTGCCTCAGGGAGCCCACTCTTGAGTGGGCTGCTGGGATGCCAATTGGCTCCTTTTTCCCTGTCTGGCCCTGTGGTTGTGAATCCTGTCCTCGGGAATACCAAGGTCTCTGGCCAGTTCATCTCTGCAGGAGATACCAGGGTAGAGGTTCTGTTCGACGCTGCTTGAAGCACATCAGACTGACCCCTTGTCAACACCATCTTCGTCCTGCGGCCTCATGATTTCTGACAACCTGTTAGGTGCCAGTCTGAGCCATACCATCAGCTGTCTGCCAGAAGCCACAGAGATGGGAGCCTGGCATTCAGCGGGGGCAAAAAGGGCAGAGTGGCACATCCACATGGAGATCTACAGCCCACTGTTCTGAAATAGCTCTCCTTGGTGGACCCTCATTAAATATTCATGATGCAGTGGGATGGGGGTGTTGAGGGATGAGGTTGGAGCTTTTGCAGTTCACTTTGGCCAATGCCCTACTTAGGGGGAAGGGCTGCGTACAAACACAGGTAGACAGATTCATACTGGGTATTTGGTCTACTGGTGTGGAGGTGTAGGATCAGCACTGGACTGTACACCACGAAGTCAGCAGTTCAAACTCACCACATGCTCCTTGGGAATCCTATACAGGGTACCTTGGACTGACATGTGACTCTACAGAATTTCACTGCTACCACCACCACCAGCACCAACACCACCACCAGCACCATCACCACCACCAGCACCAACACCACCACCAGCACCACCACCAACACCACCACAGGCTCTTCAATTAAAGACTGCTCTGATTTTAGCAACTCTCGTTTAAGGAACATCCTAGAAACCTCTTTCACTATGTCTTCTGCAGGTGCCCTCTGATCAATGCACAACAAG
>NW_006408639.1:8522799-8529328 GCF_000296735.1 Chrysochloris asiatica | reverse complement strand
CATGGAAATGCCAGAACCTGGGACAGAAGAGGAGGGAGGGGAGTGGTTCTTTGCTCATGTGCACAGCGTCTGACCACTGAGGTCTTTTTCAGCTAACACCGATTGGATATATAGATTGGAGGAGGTAGGGATAGATGAGGGCTCATCCAAGGACAAGTATACACATGCCGGTGGCCACAGGAATCCAAGGATTTAGAAGAAACCAGTACAAAGGGGAATCTGTAGCTTAGAATTGGGAGTTGTCAGGATTGGAAATTCCATATCATTGCAGGAGCCATGCTGCTGGTTTGCCTGTCAGTTCTAAAAATCCATCTGGTCAAAGAGCTTTCCAACAGGGTATTGAAATGACTTTACCAAATATCTTCATATCACAAAGCTAAGCAGGGCCTGGGCTAATTAGGGACAAGATTAATTTCACCTGGAAAGCCAGACGGTGGGAGGGAAGGGGAGATGAAGGTAGTTGTGCTCTACACATGTGTACAGTGTCTGACCACTTAAGAGGTCTATTTCAGAAAAGGCCAATTGGATGTATAGTTTGGACAAGGTAGAGATAGATGAGGGCTCATCCAAGGACATGTATACACATGGGGGTGGTCACAAGAATACAAGGACTTAGAATAAATTAGTTCAAAGGTGAATCCATGATTTAGAACTGGGAGCTGTCAGGATTGGAAATTCCATATGAAGCTAGGAGCTTTCCAACAGGGTGCTGAAATGACTTTACTGAATCTCTTTATATCATGATGCTTAGCAGGGCCTGGTCTAATTAGGTACAAGATTAACTTCACCTGGAGAAGAACCTCGGTGGGAAGGAGAGGCAAGGGTAGTGGTCCTTTCCATGTGCATAAAGTGTCTGACCACTTAGGGGTATTTTTCATCTAAAACCGATTGGATGTATAGTTTAGAGGAGGTAGAGATAGATGATGGCTCATTCAAGGAGATGTATACACCTGGGGGTGGCTGTAAGCATCCAAGGCCTTAGAAGAAATCAGTTCAGAGGGGAATCTGTCTTAGAACTGGGAGCTGTCAGGAATGGAAATTTCATATCATTCCGGGAGCCATGCTGCTGGTTAACCTGTCAGTGATAAAAAATCCCACTGGGCAAAGAGCTTTCCAACAGGGTGCTGAAACAACTTTACGGAATATCTTCATATCAAGGCATAGCCTGGGCTAATTAGCGACAAGATTAATTCCACCTGGAAAAGCCAGAACCTGTTTGTTCTGAAAAGAAATCCAAGGACTTAGAAGAAATCAGTTCAAAGGGAAATAGATGACTTAGAACTGTGAGCTGTCAGGATTGGAAATTACAAATCAAGCCACAACCATGCTACTTGTAAACCTGTCAGTGCTAAAAATCCCAGTGGGCAAAGACCTTTACAATAAGATGCTGAAACAACATTACTGAATCTCTTCATATCATGAAGCAAAGCAGGGCCTGGGCTAATTAGGGACAAGATTAACTTCATGTGGGAAAGCCAGTACCTGGGAGGAAAGGGATGGGGAGGGGAGTGGTCTATTGAGAATGAACACAGCGTCTACCACTTAGAGGTCTTTTCCATCTAAGACTAATTGGATGTATAGTTTTGATGTCGTAGAGGTAAATGAGGACTCATCCAAAGACATGCATTCACCTGGGGGGTGCCACAAGAATCCAACAACTTAGAAAAATCAATTCATTCACCTGGGGGGTGCCACAAGAATCCAACAACTTAGAAAAATCAATTCAAAGGGTCCCGTGGCTTCCAACTGGGAGCTATCATGATTTGAAATGCCATTTCCAACCAGTATCCACGCTGCCGTTAAACTGTCAGTGCTAAAAATCCCTCTGCACAGAGATTTCTAAAAGGGTGCTGAAACAGAGGTGAACATGGGTATAGATAGTAAAGACTGACTTTACCAACTCTCTTCATATCATGAATCTAAACAGGGCCTGGGCTAACTAGGGACAAGTTTAATTCACCTGGAAGAGCCAGAACCTGGGAGGGAAGGGAAAGGGAAGCGAGTGGTCTGTTGCTCAGGTGCAGACCATCTGATATTTTAGGGTTCTTTTTCAGCTGAGAACAAATTGATGTATAATTTGGATGACGTAGAAATAGATGAGTTCTTTTTCAGCTGGGAACAATTTGATGTATAATTTGGATGACGTAGAAATAGATGAGTTCTTTTTCAGCTGGAAACAATTTGATGTATAATTTGGATGACGTAGAAATAGATGAGGGCTCATCCAAGGAAACGTATACACCTGGGGGCAGCCACAAGAATACAAGGACTTAGAATAAATCAGCTTAAAGGGGAATCGGTGGCTTAGAACTCTGAGCTATCTGGATTGGAAAATGTATATCAAGCCAGGAGCCACGCTGCTGGCTAACTTGTCAGTGCTAAAAAATCCCTCTGGGCAAAGAGCTTTCCAAAATGGTGCTGAAACAACTTTACCAAGTCTCTTCATATCACGAAGCTAAGCAAGAGCTGGGCCACTTATGGACAAGATTAACTTCACCTGGAAAAGCCAGACCCTGGGAGGATAGGGGAGGGGAGGGTTGAGTTCCTTTGAGCATGCACACAGTTTCTGACCACTTAAACATCTTTTTCAACTAAGACTGATTGGATGTATAGTTTGGACGAGAAGACACCAAGGACTTAGAAGAAATTAGTTCAAAGGGTTCCATAGCTTAGAACTAGGAGCTGACAGGATTTGAAATGCTATTTCAAGCCAAGAGCCACAAACCTGATAAACTGTCAGCGCTAAAAATCCCTCTGGGCCCACAGCATTCCAAAAGGGTGCTGAAACGGAGGTGAAAGTGGGTATTGAAATTACAGACTGACTTTACCGAATCTCTTCATATCACGAAGCTAAAAAGGGCCCCGGCTAATTGTGTTGTTAAGTGCCCTCAAGTTGATTCTGACCCATACGGACCCTGTACAGGGTTTCCAAGGCTGTAAATCTTGACCGGAGTAGAAAGCCTCATCGTTCTCTCGTGAAGCGGCTGGTAATTTAGAACTGCTGACCTTAAGGTTTGCAGCCCGATTCGAAACCACTACGCTACCAGAGCTCCTTCTCGGCTAATTAGGGACAAGATTAACCTCATCTGGAAAAGCCAGAACCTGGAAGGGGAGGGGGAAAACCGGGAGTGGTGCTTTGCACATGTGCACAGCGTTTGACCATTTAGAATTGTTTTTCAGCTAAGACCGATTGGATGTATAATTTGGATAAATTAGAGACAGATGAGGGCTCATCCAAGGTCATGTATACACCTGGGGTTGGCCGCAAGAATCCAAGGACTTAGAAGACATCAGTTAAAAGTTTTCCCTGGCTTAGAATTGGGTGCTGTCAGGATTTGAAATGCCATTTCAAGCCAGAAATGATGCTACCTGTGAAATTGTCAGTGTTAAAAATTCCTTGGGCCAAGCATTTTCCCACAGGGTGCTGAAATGGAGGTGAAAGTGGATATGGAGATCAAAGCTTGACTTCACCAAATCTTCTCATGTCAGGATGTTAAGCAGCACCTCGGCTAATTAGGGACAAGATTAACCTCACCTGGAAAAGCCAGAACCTGGAAGGGGGGTGGAAAACTGGGAGTGGTGCTTTGCACATGTGTACAGAGTTTGATCATTTAGTATTGTTTTTCAGCTAGGACCAATTGGATGTATAATTTGGATAAATTAGAGACAGATGAGGGCTCATCCAAGGGCATGTATACACCTGGGGTTGGCCGCAAGTATCCATGGACTTAGAAGAAATCACTTCAAAGGGCATACGTGGCTTAGAACTGGGACCTGTCAGGATTAGAAATGCCATTTCAAGCCAGGAGCCAAGTTGCCTGTTGTCAGTGCTAAAAATCCTTCTGGGCCCAGAGCTTTCAAACAGGGTGCTGAAACAGAGGTGAAAGTGGGTATGAAGCTTAAAGCCCGACTTTCCCAAATCTCTGCATATTACGAAGATAAGCAGGGCCTGGGCTAATTAGGGACAAGATTAACTTCACCTGGAAAGCCAGAACCTAGGCGGGAAGGGATGGGGAGGCGAGTGGTCCTTTGGTCATGCTTCTGATAATTTAGGTCTTGTTCAGCCAAGACCAATTGGATGCATAGTTTGGACGAGGGTAGAGATAGATGAGGGCTCATTTAAGGCCATACACCTACAGGTAGTCACAAGAATCCAAAGACTTGGAAGAAATCAGTTCAAAGGATAATCCATGGCATAGAATTGTTTGCAGTCAGGGTTGGAAATTCCATATGAAGACAGGAACCACGCTGCTGGTTAACCTGTCAGTGTTAACAATCCCTCTGAGCAAAGAGCTTTCCAATAGTATGCTGAAACTACTTTACCAAATCTCTTCATGTTACAAAGCTAAACAGGGTCTGGATAATTAGGGACAAGATGAACTTCACCTGGAAATGCCAGACCCTGGGAAGAAAGGGGAAGGAGGCCCGTGGTCCTGTGCACGTGCGCACAATGTCTGCCCATTTAGAGGTTTTTTTCAGCTAAGACCGATTGGATTTATTGATTGGAGAAATTAGAGGTAGATGAGGGCTCATCCAAGGACATGTATACACCTGGGGGGTGGCCACAAGAATCCAAGGACTTAGAAGAAATCAGTTCAAAATGTTCTGTGGCTTAGAACTGGGAGCTGTCAGGATTTGAAATGCCATTTCAAGCCAGGAGCCATGCTGCCTGTTAAAATGCCCATACTAAAAGCCCTCTGGGCCAAGGTTGGTGGGATACAGGGTTTGGTGGAGGTAGGGCAGAGTCAGGTAGGACAGGCTCCATCGGGGAGGGGCTGAAAACCCAGAGGAACTGCTCTCAAGAAACTGCACCAGAGCTCTGGATCTACAATAAGTGTCAGGGCATCAGTTTCCCATAACTGCCAGTGAAAAAATCACGGTATAAAGGAAAATACTGTGATTTAGAAATGGGTCAAGAAATCGGGACTCCCTCTGGGGCCACCCCACCCATGCAAAGGTCAGAGGGCAGGGCTAAAGCCAGAGGAGCACAGGGAACTGGCGCTAAAAGCAGCACAGTGACATTTACAAAAGGAGGTGTGGGGGGAGTCTACACATTTTTTTCCCTCCTCTTCCCTGTAGAGTCTTCTTTGCCCAACCCGGAAGCCTTCAAGAGGGTGCGTGTGCAACCCCAAAAAAAAGTCCAGCATTGAGACCACAGCCTTCCCACGGCACACAGAAAAAGAGCCCCATCCGTCCAAGGGAAAAAAATTTTTTTTGTTGTTAAATGTTTTGTGAATTATGTGATAGTTTACATGGGAGAACATTAGCTTTACATTCATCCTATTGTATATCGTTTCATTGCCATGGTTACACTCCTCTCCACGCATCATCAAACAACCAAAGGGTATACCCTGCAAGCTTGCCCCCGGGTCGTCAGCAAACAGCTCCTCTTCCTCTCTGGGTCTAAAGCCCCCAGTTGCTCCATCTCTCCACGTCTTCGTCTCTGCCTCCATCTCTGGCATCACTGCTTCTCTGGATATGGCCCTGCTCTCCACTCTTCTCTCTTGATGGTCCCAGAGACCTCCGCTCCTAGACTGCAAAGTTAATCACTGCCCTCCTTGCTACAAAACATCTACCATTATATTTCCAATCCTCACAATCAGTCCTGATAACAATTATTCACTATTGTATCACAAGAGACCCCATTTCCTTTCATCCACCCCGTCTAGACGGATTGGATACTACTCAGTGGGGATTCTACCTTCATCGGCACCCTCTGGGTCTAGGTACCCTCTTAAAAGCTTGTAAGCCAGTCACTTCTTGCCTATGAAGCCCCCCATTTTGGGTGACCAGTATCCAAGTTGCCCATCCCTGTTTTCTCCGTGTACGGAGGGGGTAGGAATGTTCCTTGCTGTAAGGATTTGTCCCCTCTTTTGAGCTACTGCGTCCAAGGGAACATTGTTTGGCTGCTGCTTTTGACTTTTGCCTGTGAGTCCCAGCCCTAAAGTTAACTTGTGTGAGACCTTTTACCTCTGCCTAGCCAGCAAGGAAAAAAGCAGGTTTGGCCCAACAAACCATATGAACAATATGTAAAACTCCAACACAAAAAGACGCAAGTATCTCAAGAAATAATGCTGTGCACACACAGTTACCTAACTGACTTTCAGAGACAAAAATAATAAATACTGTTTCTCCCATTAACTTCTCAATATTTATTTATGTACTTCTACAGTGGTGACTAAAGGAGGGGCCTGAGCGAGTGGACACCCCCACCCACGACTGGAGGCTTCTACGGTGCACACACACTACCGGTGTAGCAAGGCGACTGGACAGTCAGCTACAGTTTCATTTTTGTTTCAAAGTGGTGGTTTCTGTAACAGCTTTTATACAGAAGTAAATGAGATGGAAAACAGAAAAGCTATAGAAAAAAACCAACAGGACAAGAAGCTGTTCTTTAAAAAGATTAACAAAGGATTAACAAACCATTGGCAAACCTAACAAAAGAAAAGAGGGAGAAGACACAAATAACACGCATTAGAAACCACATGGGCGATGTCACAACGGAACCAAAGGAAATCAAAAGGATAAT
>NW_006408639.1:8505273-8512208 GCF_000296735.1 Chrysochloris asiatica | reverse complement strand
TTCTTCTAGCCACTCTAGGTTGGTCCTTTCAAGTGGGAATTTCCCATCTCTGGAGATCTGGATGTGGTTCAGGCTTCCACCTATAGTCTTATGTATTGCAGAGGCTCCGCAAGAAGCTTGTCCTTTCAAGTGGGAATTTCCCATCTCTGGAGATCTGGATGTGGTTCAGGCTTCCACCTATAGTCTTATGTATTGCAGAGGCTCCACATTCCCTTTTCTTGATTTACACAGAACAACCAGTACAGACCTAACTATGTCAAACACCCAGTAAGACAGATGTCAAAGGGAAAGAGACATTCCTTTAGAGGATATGCAGATTTGTTGACGAACCCATGGCCCCCGTGGCTCTCCAAGACTGAATGTTTTCTTTGTTGGCATGCTGGAGCCTGTGGGAAGGTCCCAGTAGGCTGTGATGTTCTCCCAGGGTCAGCTGTCCAGGCAATGGCTAGGATGTTAGGCCACAGGGAAGGTCAGTGCTTCATCATCCCGCTTGATCAAAGTCCTGCTGGGAGGCTGCCTAAGGTGTGAATTAATGAAGTGAAACATCTCTGTAAGGTGTGGAAAAGCAAGGGGAGCCCAAAGGTGCTTGCTTGATTTACAGGGCTGTACAGGAAATGGATGAGTTGCTATTCCCCAGAAGCCACAAGCAATGCCCAAGGGCTAGCAAAAGCTGAATCAAAGACCACTCCAAGATTCAGGTTGAGAACATCTGCTTAGGAATAGCCACCAGAGTGGAGTCGCCTGCTCACTCCGGGTGAAGGGGGCTCATTTGCAGTTGTAGTGTCCTACAATGGGCCAGAAGTGGTGTTGGGACTGTGGGTGGGAGATGGGCAAAATCCCTAGATGTTTTTCCTCTACCTGTGTGCCTTGCCTTTTTTCCCTGTCAGGTCTTGATGAGGTGGATTCAGAAAAGCACCAGATCTTCCAGAAAGTTCACGTCTGCTAGGAGCTCATCTAAAAGGCCTGCAGTTTCCAGGGCATCTTGCTGAGGCAGGGGAGAAGCTGAGACCGCAGCTGCCTGTTGACCCTATTGCCAGTGGTGTGTCTCTGGTCATCCAGGCTGCTGCTGGGCTGTGTCTTGGGGACTCTGCCCTTGACCAGTCACATCGTGGATTCCCTGATTGAGATCTTGCCATGGTGAGTGAGGAGTCTCTGGAGGTGGAGGGCATATGGTGGCAGTGGCTTGATGGACATGCAGGCCAGGTCCTTGGAATCGTTGAGAGAAAAGGGTCTGTGACCCTGAGAGGCTGCTTGACCCGCTGCGCTCCCTAGGCCAGCAGCTCCAAGGTGTCACCGGGCTCTGAGTCTTCTCTCCTGCAGGCCACAAAGTGACAGCCAGCAAGCTCAATGGATGACACTCCAAGGCACAAGGGGTGTCTGCACCCAAAGGGGAGCCTTTACAGAGGGGGGTATCTGGCAGAAGCCTCGCCAGGCTGTGCGCTGAGATGATGAGCCCTGGACGGCGGACAGACTGCGCTGGTCTGGTTTCACCTTGTCATGGGGCCTGCACGTCAAGCTGTCTGCTGCAGAATTCTCCAGTGCTCTATGTTCTGGCCAGGCATGCAAGCTCTTCGGTTCTGGATCCAGATCTGGATCTGGGATTCGGGAAAGCCAGTGCTTTTAGCCAGTATCTCCCTGGTGGAAATACCTGGGATTTGGTCCTTCTGAAAGGCCTCAAGCAGGAGGCTGGCTTGAGACACCATGATAGAAGTCCCCTTTCGCTGGGCTGCTTTGGGAAAAGCTTTTGGAGACCCCAGAGAACGCTGCCCCAAGCACCCCACTCCTGTGTGGTCTGCCAGGATGCCAATCGACTCCTCTTTCCCTGTCTGGCCCTGCAGTTGTGAAACCAGACCTGAACCCTGTCCTCCGGCATACCAAGGTCCCTGGCCAGTTCTTCTCTGCTGAAGGTATGAGGGTAGAGGTTCTGTTCAAAAGCTGCTTGAAGCGCATCAGACTGACCTCTTGTCAACACCATCCTCATCCTGCAGCCTTATGATTTCGGAGACCCTGTTGAGGTGCCGGTCTGATCCATCCCATCAGCTGTGTGCCAGAAGCCAAAGTGATGGGAGCCTGGGATTCACCTGCTGACCTTGAGGTTGCAGCCTTAATTATTCATGATGCAGTGGGGTGGGGGTGGTGAGGGGAGGGGTTGGATCTCTGCCTCAGGGGTACTGGCTGGGTTCAGAGGCAGGCAGACGGATTAATACCCGGGATTTGAACTCCTGGTGTGGAGGTGTAGGATCAACACTGGACTGTACACCATGAGGTCATTAGTTCAAACCCACCACATGCTCCTTGGGAAACATATACAGGATACCTTGGACTGACATGCAACTTGACAGAACTTCGCCGCTACCACCACCACCACCGGCACCGTCACCACCACAGGCTCTTTAATTAAAGACTGCTCTGATTCTAGCAACTTTCGTTTAAGGAACATCCTAGGAACCTCTCTCCCTATGTCTTCAGCAGGTGCTCTCTGATCATCGCGCAACAAGTCAGTGTCCTCTGTGTCTGACTCCAAATCCCTAACGGAGTTCTCAGAGAACGTCGAAAGCCAGCAGACAAAAATTCCAAAACCCCAAAATTGTCATGAATCCAACAGAGGTAAATCTTTGACACACACACATACAGAGAGAGAGAGAGAAAGCCAGAGAGAGGGACAGAGAGAGAGACAGAGAGGCAGTGAGAGGCACACACACTAAGGAAACCAAATGGGTCATTCTCCCAAAGTAAAAATCACAGTTATGATTGAGCAGAAACCTGAAAATCTATCACCTTTTCTTGATTTGCACAGATCAGCCAATACAGACCTAACTAAGTCAAACACCAAAGGGAAAGAGACATTCCTCTAGAGAATGTGCGGATTTGACAAACCCACATCTGCTGTGGCTCTCCAAGAGTGAGTGTGGTTTTTTTGTTTGTTTGAATGCTGGAGCTTGTGGGAAGGTCCCAGAAGCAGGCGGGGATATTCTCCCAGGGTCAAGTGTCAAGGCAATAGCTGAGAAGTTGGGCCACAGGGGTGGTCAGCACCTCATAGTCCTGCTTGATGGAAGTCCTGCTGGGAGGCTGGCTAAGGTGTGAACTAACAAAGCGAAACATCTCTGTAAGGTGTGAAGACCCCAGGGGTGCCCAAAGGTGCTGGCTTCACTTATAGGGCTGTCCAGGAAACAGATGAGTTGCTATTCCCCAGATGCCAAGAGCAATGCCCGTGGGCTGGCAAAAACTGAATCAAAGACCACTCCAAGACTCAGGTTGAGATCATGTGCCACTAGAGTCGAGTCACCAGCTGACTCTGGGTGAAGGGGGCTCATTTGCTGTTGTAGTGCTCTACTAGGGGCCAGAGATGTGCTGGGGTGGGGGTGGGAGATGGGAATAGTCCCCAGTGGTTTCTCTTCTACCTCTGTGCCTCGCTTGGTTTCCCTTTCAGGTCTTGGTGAGGTGGATTCAGAAAAGCACCAGATCTTCTAGAAAGTCACATCTGCTAGGAGTTCATCTAAAAGGCCTGGGGTTTCCAGGGGAGAAGCTGAGATCGTTGCTGTCTGTTGCCCTTGGTGCCAGTGATGTGCCTCTGGCCGTCCGGGCTGCTGCTGGACTGTGTCTTGGGGACTCTGCCCTTGACCAGTCATATCGTGGACTACGTGAGCAGGATCTTGCCATGGTGAGTGAGGAGTCTCTGGAGTTGGAGGGCATATTGTGGCAGTGGCTTGTTGGCCATGCAGGCCAGGTCCTTGGAATCATTGAGAGCAAAGGGTCTGTTTCCCTGGGAGGCTGCTTGGCCCACAGGGCTCTCTAGGCCAACAGCTCCAAGGTGTCACCGGGCTCTGAGCTGTCTTTTCCACAGGCCACTCAGTCGGGTGCTTGTCCAACTGTGTACCAGGTGACGGCCAGCAAGCACAATGGATGACATCCCAGGGCACACGGGGTGCCTGCACCCGAAGGGTAGCTGCTAGAGAGGGGATATCTGGTAAAAGCCTCACCAGGCTGTGCACTGAAATGATGAACTTGGGTCGGTGGGCAAGAGAGCGGCAGAATGGATAAGAAAACAAGACCCTTCAATATGCTGCTTGCAAGAGACACACCTTACACACAAAGACAAAAACAGAATAAAAGTTAAAGGATGGAAAAAAATAAACCAAGCTAACTGCAATAATAAACAAACACTAATCTCTGATAAAGTGAACTTTAAGACAAGCCAGCATAATAGATAAAGATGGACACTATCTCGTGATCAAAGGGTCAATTATCAAAAGATTGAAGCTGTCAAGGACTTCATTCTTCTTGGATCAACCATCAACACTCAAGGAAGCAGCAGTCAAGAAATCAAATGATGTATTGCATTAGGCCAATCTGCATCTCAGAATAAGGGAATGACAGTCCAACTTCCAGACACAGTCAGCCGGCAGCAAGCATATTGCCACAAGTCCCAGACCACAAAGAAGTGCTCCCCTGGATGAGGCAAGGGACCAGCCTTTCTCTGGACGCATCCTCTGACTTCATCACCCCAACCTTCTTGTCTGTAATCCAGAGGCCCTGGATTGAGTCCCAGAACCAGGTAAAAAGGGTAGGTGACAGCTTAGGACAAAGAACTGGCCTTAGAGACTCTACCAGAGTGGCAGACGGCAGCAGCCAAACTGCACACCTTGTAGACCCTCAGTTCATTCACCTGTAAAGGGGAAGGCCTGCCTCCTTTCTGCTTTTGAGATGCTCAGTCCTTACCTGCAGAGGTCAGTCCCTCTCCATCAGGTCTCACTATGTAATGGGGGAGTCAGCTTGCAATAAAGAATTAAGGTTTCAAAGCAAATGAAAACCTTCCAATGTAATCAGTGTGGGAACCAAATATCTAAACAAAACTCTCTTCTGGACAAATAAGAAAATGAAAAAGCAATTACACATAACGTGGGTGATTAGCAGTTAATTTCATTTGTGACTATAAAGGCAGGAGAGTTTGGTTCCTGACTTGATGTCCTTGAAATGAAATGTTATCTGCTGTGCTTCATTAGGGAAAACCATCCCCTCCTTCTTGAATCAGCTCCCATGACAACTGTAAGGCTTCAAAGCTCAGATCCTGGGGTCTTGCCTTCAGGAATAGATCTTCCAGAATCTTCTCCCTCCATGCTGTCCCCTGACACCGCCACCCCACCATCCTTCACTCACAGGGAAATTAGCAAAAGTGTACATTTTACCTTCTATGAGAGGTCTTGTTGTTGTTGTTGTTAAGTGCCGTCGAGTCGGTTTCGACCCATAGCGAGGTCTTAGGAGTACAATAATTCTGTAAGATAAGCACTGGGCTGTGAATCACAAAGTAGCTGTGTGAGTTCACCAGTCACTCTGTGAGACAAAGATGGGGCTTTCTGCTCCCTTAAAGATATGTAGTCTCGGAAACCCTGTACGGAATCACTATGAGTCAGAATGGACTCTATAACACTGGACAATGAGAGTTCTTACCACAAAAGTAGACAGTACTGCCACTTATTCTGAGTTTGTTTCATTAAGTTGGTTGAATGAAAACACATTTCCCTTGGATAAACCACCCAAGGTGATGGTTTCAGTAGTAAGCCTGAATCCCAGGCCCCGAGAAGCAGATCTCCCATGCAACCAAAGAGGCAGAGCAAGAGGGAAATTTTTTCTTACTGTCCTAGCAGACTGTCCAGCTAACTGTTTACTAATCAACACTACTCAGCCATAACAAGAAAAGAAATTCTGATCCATGCTATAGCATGGCTGCATCTTGAGCACATTACCTGAGTTCAGGAAGTCAGACACAAATAAATATTGTTTAGTCATTGGACAAAGGCATACAAACAAAAGCTTATCCATGGTAACCTAGGAGTCGGGGGAGGAGAGAATAGGAAGCTTCTGCTTAAGGGTAACTCCATTATTATTTGAAGAGATGAAAAACATTTAGAAATTAATAGCGTGGTGGTTCACAACATGGTGAATGCAATTGATGTCATTGAATTATTCCCTTAAAAATGACTAAAATGGCAAATATTTTGTTAGATATGTTTTACCATAATAATTAAAAAACAACTATTTATGAATCTGATCACATATCTGATGCTGATTCCCTGCCTTCTCTTGTAACCGTGGCCCTGTTCTCTCAGAACTCCTGTCTTATGAGCAGAGAACTCAACATTTACAGCTCTCTGTTACAGTATTCTCATTTCCTGGTTAGGCAGATCCATGCTTCAGAGATCTTGTGACCTGTGATCATCCCTATCAGACTCTTTCCCAAAAGTCCCACCTGCCTTCAAGGTAAGAACAGAAGGAAGAATTAGACAGAATGCATACTAATATGTGAATGATCAGTTCCTGTCATCTGGCTGCCCTGCCACACAGAATGTAACAATGCACACCTATGTTTATGGGATTATAAGGAGCTGCGCATCCTTGTCCTCCTCCCAAAGGTATAGCAGGGGTCAGCAGGGAGACAGGACAGCAGAAGGCAGGCAGGTATGTTTCTGCCCCTGGAGAAGAGACAGCGCTGTGTGGTGCTTGTGAGAAGTAATTTAAAATGAGTCTAGAGTCTTAAAGTAAAGATCAGGAACAGCTATGTAGCTAAGAGCAGAACATCTAAGTCCAGCAATATCCAGGAGGTGTCAATTTTTTTAAGGAATTACAAAAACGTCTAGTGAGTTTCCTCTATCCTTAGCTAATTCTAAGTGCTTATGGCAGGTGCTCTGTTCTAAGCGGGTTACATAAAATGCTTGCAGCAATCATCTGAGATGGGTACTGTTACTATCTTCCATTTTACCATGAGGAACCAGGCAGACAGGTTGGACAATGTGTCCATGCACAGCCAATAAGAGCTTCTCATTCTGAGACTCTCTGGGCTCTAATTCAGAGTTCAAAAGGAACTGAAGTGGGGAGAGGGATGAATAGGTGAAAGACAGAGCATATTTAGGGCAGCAAAATGATTCTACAGAATACTA
>NW_006408639.1:8502391-8504357 GCF_000296735.1 Chrysochloris asiatica | reverse complement strand
ATTGAAAGGACCATGGACTGCCAAAAGAACCAACCGATCTATTTTGGAAGAAGTGCAGCCAGAGTGCTCCTTGGAGGCCAGGATGGCCAAACTCCATCTCTTATACTTCAAACATATTGTCAGGAGGGACCAGTCACTGGAGAAGGATATCATGTTTGGTAAGGTGGAGGGTCAGAGAAAAAGATGAAGACCCCCAGCGAGATGGATTGAGAATATGGCAGCATCAATGGGGTCAAGTGTGGTGACAATTGTGAGGTTGGCCCAGGACAGGGCACTGTTTTGTTCTGTTGTGCATAGGGTCACTATGAGTTAGTACCGTCTTGATGTCATCTAATTACAACAACAAACACATGACATTGTGCATTTGTCTCAACTCATGGGGTCCTGGTGTGATGTTGTGGAATAAAGCATTGGACCACAAAGCCTGTTTGAACCACAATGTCAGCAATTGAAATATGCCAGTTGCTTCTTGGAAATCTTATGCAGGGTCATTATGAGTCAGAACCAACTAGATGGCACTTAACAATAACAACATGGAACAATGTAGAATTCAGAGTGAGCCATAGGTAAACTTTGGACTTAGTTCCTAATAATATGTGTATATTAAGTCCTCAATTGTAACAAAATGCAACAAAGGAAGAAAAAGGTCAAGGAGAACACAAGAAAGAAGGAAAATAACAAAATGGAAGCAAATGGAAGAAGTGAGGAGGGACAAGAGATGAATAGAAAATTTCAAAGGTCAGCTTGAGAAGAAAAAGCCAAATATTATTAGGAAATGTGCAAAGTCCCAGAGTTAGAAAACACACTCAGTAATTCTGAAGCTGAGGGAACTGAAAAAAATTTAAATCTCAACTTGAAATATTGAAGGATCCTATTTAATGATACAGAAAGCATCAAAAGAAAATGGAAGGAATACACCGTCACTGTACCAAAAAGAAAGTGTCAGACAATATCATTAATATCACATGCGAGTAAAACTTTGCTAAAGACAATTTGAAAAACCATACTCTCACAGAGAACTTCCAGAGATTCAAACTGGATTCAGAAGAGGACATGGAATGAGGAATATCATTGTTAGATCCAATGGATCTTGACTGAAAGCAAAGAAAAACAGAAAGATGTGTACCTGTGTTTAACTGACTATGCAAAGACTTTTGATTGTGTCGATCATGACAAGCTATGAATAACACTGTGGAGAATGAGCATTCTGGACCACTTAATTGGGTTCATGAAAACTTGTACACAGACCTAGAGGCAGTTGTTCGAAGAGAACAAGGGAACACTGAATGGCTTAAAATTAGGAAAGGTGTGATCTAGGGTTCTATTCTTTCACCATGCTTATTCAATCTGTATGCCTAGCAAATAATTTTAAGAACCTGGATTATATGAAGGAAAATGTGTCACCAGGATTGGAGGAAGACTAATTAATAATCTGTAATATACAGATGATACAATCTTGCTGAACACTAAGAGGACATAAATACTTACTGATAAAGAGCAAAGAATACAGCCATCCGTATGGCTTGCACCTCAATGTAAAGAAAACAGTAATCTTCGCTGATGGACCAATAAACAACATTACAATAAATGGAGAAATGATTGAAGTTTTTGAAGACTTCATTTTGCTTGGCTCAACCATCAACTCTCATGGAATTAGCTGTCAAGAAATCAAACAATTTATTGCATTAGCCTAATCTTGTGAACAAGATATTTTTAAAGTGTTGAAGAGCAAAATTGGCAGTATGAGGAAGGTATGCCTGACCCAAATCATGGTCTTTATAATAACCTCATTTGCATGCAAAAGTCAGACAATGAATAAGGAATACCATAGAAGAATTGATGCATTTGAGCTATGAGTTTGGAGTTGTTGTTGTTGTTGTCAGGTGCCATCGAGTCGGAACTGACTCATAGCGACCCCATGCACAGCAAAACGAAACAATGTCTGATCCTGGGCCAACCTCACTAC
>NW_006408639.1:8498505-8501491 GCF_000296735.1 Chrysochloris asiatica | reverse complement strand
GCCCAGAACCGGGCAGTGTTTCGTTCTGTTATGCAAAGGGTCACTATGAGTCGGTACTTACTTGCAGGCTCCTTACAACAACACCAAACCAATACCTTTGCAAGAAAAAGACAATAGAATGTAAAATGGACATGGGGCATGAAAAGACATTTCTACAAGGAAGACATTCAGGTAGCCAACAAACATGAAGCAATATTCATGATTATTAGCCAATAGAGAGATGCAAATCAAAACAACAATGGCATATCATCTCACAACAAAAGTAACAGTGAAGTTCAAAAAAGCAGAGGACAGCAAATGCTGCCAAAGGTGTGGAAAGACTGAGATAGTCTTCACACATAGCTGTTGGGAGTATAAACTGGTTCAACCACTCTGGATAATGGTATGGCACTTCCTTAGAAACTTGGAAATAGGAATACCTCATGATGCAGCAATTCCTCTACTTGGTATATAGAAACAAGACATATGAGCCACAACGTGTGAAGTTGTATGCACACTAGTGTTCATTATAACACTATTCACAATAGCAAAAAGATGGAGACAACCTAAGTGTCCATCAATGGAACAATGGATAAACAAACTGTGGTACATGCACACAATGGAATACTATGCTACCTTGAATAATAATGATAAAACTGTAAAACATCTCTTAACATTATTGAACTTTGAGGACAAAATGCTGAGTTTTTTGTTGTTATGTGCTGTCGAGTTGGTTCTGATACATAGATCCAATCTATAGGGTTCCCAAGGAGCTACTGTTGAGCTTGAAATGGTGACCTTGAGGTTGAAACAGACTTTGCAGCCCAGATCATTAACCCAGAGCACAAATGGCACAAAAGGACAAATATACCATAAGACCATTATTTTCAAAGCTTAAGAATAGATTTCCACACTAAAAGAATAAGTCTTTGATGATTACCAGGTGAGGGAGTGAGGGGACAGTAATGCATAGGTTAGGGCATAAATTTATGATAGATAGATCAGGTGATGGGGAGGGAAGTAAAAAGGAGGGGGAAGGCAAGCAAGAAGTGAGATGGGGATAGATGAAAGGAGATTCTATTTGTAGACTTGGGAAGATATACATGGGCTAAATGGAATACAGGTAGATTGTGATACATACACAGCCTTGGAACAACAGGGCTCTGTGATACGGAGATCCAGACATAGTCTGAATTGGTAAAGGAGGGGCTATAATATTTAGTTGCTTGACTATTTTGCGGATATTGTTTTTCCCTGTATGCTATCATAATATATACATTTAAGTGGGATAGAAAGGAATATTGGGAGATATGATTACAGAAAGCTTATAAGCCTGTCTTCAGTCTACAGTGGGTTAGATTATCTAGTAGGGTACTTGAATGTACCCAAGTAAATGGAGGTGGGACATTTCCTATGAAAAATACGTGAATACTTCTTGAAAGAAAGAGCAGGGGGTTGGGGAAAGCCGACTGTTGGGCTCTGACAATATTAAGCAAGCTGTTTGCCTTGGAGCCATCAAGGCAAGAAAAGTCAGCCCATCGGGATAAAGCACTTTCTAATACTGAAACACAGTGGGAGCACAGGAAGTTTGTTGAAGGCTTGTTCATGACTGCCCTGATCGACATGTGAGTGGATGTGGTGGGAATACAGCAAAGAAGGCACGGGCTGAGTTTGGCCATGTTCCGTAGACACCTGATGACCTTGAGATGAGAGACAGAAGAGGAAGGGCTGTCTGAAGTGAACTCCTGACCCAAAGACACTGACCAAGTCACTATAGGCTAGAATTAAAAATGGAGCTACCACCTGGTCTGAAGTAGGGGGGAGGTGTGCAAATACTCCCAAACTTGCAAATAGTACCCATTGGACCTAGCTTGGGCAATTTGCTGGCCAGAACTCATCAGGTGATAAAAAGAAGATTGATACAGGGAGCAACCGAAAATTGCTACAACTTGTTGAACTGCACCTTTTCTTATAGATGAAGTTGCCCACAATGCCAGTTGAGAGGGAAGGGTTCTTCATATCAAGGAGTATGTGTGCCTCCTTATAACACTGGGTTGATAGGGACAGGTGATTTCAATTTTGGCTATCAAAATTTGGGGCTATAAGGGCATGAAGTAGCTGGTAAGCCAGCTTTGGTGAAGGTGCTTAGGGTCAGAACAAGAGGAATAACTGAATTGTTTCCCTTTTGTCCAGATGGACCTAGTGATGACGGATATGATTTTTTTTTTTTAGGTATTTATTGTGAACTGAGTGATAGTTTACCTGGGAGAATATCAGCTTTACACCATCGTTGCATTGCAGTGATTACACTCTCCTTCATGCATCACCATTCCACAGTATTTTCATCCATTCTTTTTTTTTTGGGGGGGGGGACAGGGACATGTACACAAAAACACTCAGGAATATACAATAATTTAAACAACCAAAAGGCACATTCTGCAAGCCTGCCTCCTGGGCACCAGCACCCAATACCTCTCTTTCCATGAGTCCAGAGTCCTCAGCTGCTCCCTCTCTCCAAGTCCTCATCTCTGCCTCCATCTCTGGTATCACTGCTTCTCTGGGGAGGGTCCTGCATTCCACTTGTGCTCTTCTCCCTTGATGGTCCTAGGGTCCTCTGCTTCTAGACTGTAAGTTTAACTACTCCACCTTTTTTGTTACAAAGCTTCTACCTTTGCCGTTGTGACAGTTGCAATTAGTTATGATAACAGTTATTCACTATTGAATTATAAGAATCTTATCCCCATCTCTTCTCACCAGACCCATGTAGACAAGATGAAAACTATTCAGTGGGGACTGTATCCTCTCCCCAAACACACTCTCTCTCTCTCTTTTTTTTTTTAATGTTTTTATTGTGAGGTTTACATGGGAGAGAACATCAGCTTTACACTCATCCTATCTCATTTCATTTCATTGCAATGATTACCATCCACTCCATGCATCATCAAATAACCGAAGGGTACACCACACAGGCCCCCTCCCCAGCCATCAGCAAACAGCCCTTCTCCCT
>NW_006408639.1:8496409-8497568 GCF_000296735.1 Chrysochloris asiatica | reverse complement strand
TGGGCCCAGAAGTCCCCAGGTCTTGCCATACTGCTGGCCATCCAGGTCTTCACCTGGGTTCACAGGGGTTTATTGAATGTGGTCGGATTGAGCTCGCAACTTCATTGCTGTTTTTTCCCCTACTTCCCCTTATCGGTAACCAATATGGTCACCAGCCAGACCACATGCTTGCTCATATATTCCCCTTGAGTCTTCGTCTTGGAAGGGGATTTGTTCCAAGGGGTCCCAACCACTTGCCTTGATGATTCCCAGGCAAACAGCTTACTTGTTGTGGTAGTAATCAATCAGACTGCCATTATTGTTTCAGATTTTTCCTGCCAGTCTTTCTTTCATGAAGTATCTTCTGTTCTTCTAGCAACTCCAGGCTGGTCTACTTGTCCTTTCCAGTGGAAATTTCCTACCTCAGTCGGTTCTGGATGGAGATCAGGATTCCATTTATGGTCTTGTGCAATATAAAGGCTCCACAGGAGGCCTCTTTCACTGGGCAACTTCTAGGCCCCTTTAAAGTATTCCAATCAATTATAGGCTGAAGACGGACTTACAAACTTTCTGTAGTGATGATTCTGGCTATTCCTTTCTCCCCCCTCAAGAGTCTATTTTACAGTGTTGGGCAAGGGAAACCCCTTCAAACCATGCCTCAATCCCCATATCCTGGAGCCCTGTTGTTCCAAGGTTGTGCATACCTCATCATTTACCTCTGTCCTACTTAGCCCATGCGAACCTGCTTAACTGTTCTCCCATCAGCCTTGTTCTTCCAATCCCCTTCCCCTTTTTGTGTATTCCCCCTCCCCTCCCCCCACACACAACCAAGGTTTCCTGTGTCTATTCCTTACCCTGTGCTCTACATTCCCTCCCTCCTTCCCCTCCTCTCATCCCATATATCCTGGAGATCAGCAAATATAGATATAATTCCTCCCTCCCCCCATTTTAGTGTTGGTTCTTTTTCTTACTCTTTTACAATCATGGTCCTATGAAGTATTTCTCCTTTTGTGATTAATTTTACTTAGCATAATGTCCTCAAGGTTCATCCATGTTATGCAGTGGCTTGCAGCTTCCTTGTTGTTCTTCAAGGTAGCATAATATTCCATTGTGTGTATGTACCACAGTTTGTTTATCCATTCTTCAGTTGATGGGCACTTAGGCTGTCTCCATCTTTTTG
>NW_006408639.1:8481415-8483754 GCF_000296735.1 Chrysochloris asiatica | reverse complement strand
GCAGTAGAAGTATCTTAATGGCTTTCCTAGGCTGTAATCTGTGTGGTTTTGTGATTTAATTTGCTAGACTGCAAAGTTGTTTTTGCACTGGACTGAAAAGTAGGTTTGAAGGACAAGGTCAGTGGTTCAAGCTCACCATCTTCTCCTGGCAAACCCAATACAGGGTTGCTATGGGCCAGAACTGACTCGATAGCACTTAACAACTACCTATGAGAAGCCCTGGTATTGCGGTATAGGATGAGCAATGGACTGCAAAATCAGTTTGAATTGCAGGGTTGATGGTTCAAACCCACTAGTTGCTGCTTGGAAACAGTGAGTCAGAACTGACTGAATAGTACTTGACAAGGATCTTCTATGGAAGAACCCTAGTAGAAGACAGGTTTAAACACTGTGCTGCTAACAGCAAAGTTCGTTGATTGACCCCATCAGCTCCTCTGCAGGAGAAACATGAAGCTGTCAGCTCCTGTAAAGAATGAGTTTCACAAACCCTGGGGAGTCGTTCTCCTCTGTCCAGTACGGTGGCTATGAATCGGAATCAACTCTACTACTGTGAATTAGGAATCTTTATGGGAAGCAGTCCTAATGGGACATTTGTTAAAATGCTTGGTTGCTAACTGAAAGGTTGGCTGTTGGAACCCACCAACTAGGCATAAGAAACATCTGCAAGTATTGCATAGTTAGAACAGGGAAAGAAGGGGGTCTCTGATTTATCTATCAATGGACTTTCTCAGTGGAAAACACGCCAAACTCAGCAATGAGAAGTTTTAGAGATGGCGGATGGAGGAGAAAGCAGACTGTGGACTAGAGGAAATAAAATGAGTTAAGACAGGTAGGTGAGAGGGGAAAACATGATAAGGATAAATAAAGTTAGCTAAGAGGGGTAATGGAGAGGTGATACAATTTTAAGGAGAAATAGATGATGATAAGGAGAAACCTGAAAGACATGACTCATGGAAATTGTTTATGGACCACTCACCTGGATTAGCTGCTTAGCACTTGAACCCGGAATATGTATAGCCCACTCCCCTGGAAAAGGGGCATATAAAGAAGTCAGTTGTACTCTAGGTTCCACCTTCTCTTCTTTCCCAATTTGGGTGTCCTCTTCATGTAAGAATGTCTAGCGTAAAATAAAACTTTCATTTCCCTAAGCATCTTGACAATTTAACTTCTTTTATTTGGAATGTGTTAAGCATTCCCAGTTCTTAAGAAGAAGGGTAACACTTCCAGGAATAACATTCCAAGCATGAGAGTTTGCAACCCTAGAGATTATTGTTTTGCAAAACATATGGGGCAATTCATAGTATGGCTATGAAAAAGTTTCAATGTTGTTGTTGTTAAGTGCCATTGAGTCAGTTAAGACCCATAGAGATCCTGTGTAGTATTTATGAGAAACAGCTGGTGAGCTTGAATTGCTAACTTTGCAGTTCAGATGTCTTTGCAGTCTGGCACATTAACCCACAGCACCACACCAGGACTCCAGGTTTCAGTAGTTTTTTGTTTGTTTGTTTTTTGAGTCTTTATGAGAGCCAATCCTCAGTTCTTTTCTCCCTTCACTGGTTGATGGATTTCAATAGCCCAACTTTAGGTTCTCATCCAAGTGCTTAGCTAGTGCACCACCCAGCCTTCACTCTGCACACATGTGAATCTTCTCAGGACCCTTCCCATCTCCTCACTCCCACACCTGGGCATTCTCCTTTCTCTCAGACTCCTCCTTCACCTCTTACTACCAATCCTACTCAGACTGCCTTCACCAGAGCTGCTGGACACTTGGGAGGATGACAGGTCAGCACTTCACAGTGTTGGGTTTTGAGAACCAGCAGCCCCTACCTGCCTAGAGGTCTGTTAGTTTGGGTGATGAAGGGTTGATAAAGAATCCCAATGCCCCATGTTGACGCTGCAAGAAAGGCTGAGAGTTCATCATGGTTTGCTGGGAGTCCATATTTCCATGAGGGTCCTTCATCCTCATTCACCTTCCCACCCCTGTATGGCATCTCTGCATGGCTTCAGATGTTCTCTTGGACAGGGAAGGGATGGACCCTGTGAGAGGTCGTGTGCCCCTTTGTGGTTTGGGGCACTGTGTCTCAGGGCCTGAGGCTCCCAAAGCCCACTTCTACCTTGTCTGCTCTGTCAGATGAGTGTAAACACTTTCCTAGCCCTGTGGGGGCTCCACTCCTTGTGTAAGCGGGGTCTCAATGTCTGTTTGCAGTGGATTTGCAGGTCCCACTCCCCTATGAGTGGCCTGGGGCACTGGGAGAGGTCTTGAGTACTAGTGTTATCTGTGCTTTTCTGTTTGCCAGCGTATCTTGGACTGAGGGCATTTGGGGATCCCTTAGGCTGGC
>NW_006408639.1:8455855-8480145 GCF_000296735.1 Chrysochloris asiatica | reverse complement strand
TTCAAGGCTTTTGAGTATGTAAAACTTTTAGCCACTTTGGGAACCTATTTGTCAATTTCTTTGAAAGTTAATAATTCACCTTCTATGAGTTAGAGTAGCAAAGCACAGGTCCATATAGCAGCTTAATTCAAAATTTCGAATGAAAGAATCTCGAACATAGGCGTCAAAAAGGCTCACAATGTTGGTGTTGGTTGTGTGCTTGCCAGTTTTTTCCAATCTTGTTTCGGGTTTCTGAGACTGTATTTTCTGGAATAGAAAACCTCATCTCTCCTGTGGTGTGGATGGTGGATTAGAACCGCAGACCCTGTGGTTAGCATCTCAATGTGTAATGCCATCATGGCTCTTTGAAAGAGGTGCATACATACTCCAGATGTGAAACTATAGAAAAGATGAATCTAATCCATAGTGACAGATGTAGCCTTGGAGGGGCCTGGGTCCAGGTGGATGGGTGGGGAATGCAGTATGAATAATGTCTTGGAGGAAGTAGAAAGTATGGTATCTGTACTATGGTGGTGCATACTTAAACTGAATGCTTTGTTTATATATATGTAAATTCTACATTGAAAAAGTGATGTTCCTGCGGTTCCCTTTGGTTTTCAGTTTTAGAGATCAGAGACTAATGGGCTGACTTTCTTGCCTGGATGGCTTGCTTAATATTGCCATAGCCAGTCTGCTATTCTCCCCCACTTGTCTTTCTATGGAAAAGTATCTCTTGCCACTTAGGGTTGAAATGCATGTCTTTTCAGATGGTGATATCCCGCCTTCAAGGATTCTGGGTGTGGCTTAGGGTTCCACCCTAGGCCAAAGAGTTAACAAGAAACCTCTTTCTCTGGGCATTTGTTGGTACACTTTAAAATAATTCAGTCTATTCTAAACCGAAGTTAGGTTTACAAGCTTTCTGGATTCCCTGTCTGCTTGCACTAGTTCCCTAGAGGACGTGCAAAGAGTGTGCATTCCAGGTACTGACTCCAAGGCATGATGTGGAAGGCGGTAGGCGGTCCTGCTGCTTCAGTGCTGTGCTTTCTGAAAGGTAAGAAACGGGGGTGGGGGGAACAGGGTAGGGGTTACTCTCCAACTCTCCAAGCTGAGCATGGTAGTCTCTCAGAGACGCTGTGTGGAGCTTTCATGGGGAGGGCAGCATCCTGGACAACAACAACAAAAAGCGGACTAGGGAGTGTCTGAGTGGAGAAAATGGTTAAATACTAGTCTGCTAACTGATAGGTTGAGTGTTGGAACTCACCCAGAGGTGCCTGGGGAGCAATAGTCTGGTGGTCTCCTTCTAAATGGTAAGAGCCATGAAAACCCCATGGAGCAGAGTTCTACTCTGCACACATGGGGGGGGCACCGTAAGTTGGAGCTGACTGGTTGCATTAGTAAGGGACTGGAGGAAGTTTCTGGGTGCTGCAAATGCTAAACACCCTTGTCTGTTAACTGAAAATGTGGTGTTTCGGGTCCACCCAGCGGTACCTTTGGAGAAAGCCCTGGTAATCTACTTCCTAAAACAAAGCCGCTGAAAACCCTATGAGCACAGAGTTTTCAGTAGCTTTGTTTCTGGAAGTCATCCGGGGTTGCCACGAGTTGTAATTGATTTGACTGTAACTGGCAGAGGGCTAAGAAGTGAAAGCAAGCTAGCCAAGGGGTATGACGCCACAGGGATGGTTAAAGAGATCAGGTAACTTACATTTTCTCAATTCAGACGAAGAAGCGGAGCAGTAGGAGACAGGACTGGGCAAGTTGGTGGAGGGAATGAATGACCAGGGGACAGTAGGCTGATGGATTTGATGGACTTCTGGCTGGCAAGTACACAGAGCAGAACAGGAGAAGGGGGAAGAAAGGAAGGAATGAAAAAGAGACAGGAAAATTTAAAAAGGCTATATTGCCAGTTATTTTAGCTGCCTATTAGCCATGTGGGAGTTCTGGTGTGGTGCTGTGGGATAATGCATTGGGTTGCAAGGTCGGTTTGAACTGCAAGGTCAGCAGTTCAAATTCACCTGCTCCTCAGAAACCCTCTTCAGGGTCGCTGTCAGTCAAAACCAACTTGGTGGCACTTAATAACAACAGTAGCCATGAAAACAGAAGTTGAAGTATAAGAAATATGAACAATATTGAAAAAGGTTGAAGAAAATTCAAAGTATTCTGCAAAGAACATATTAAAGTAAAATGAAACCAGAAAAGAAATACCTTCTAATGCCCTCTAAATACAAAGTTGAACATTGAATTTTGCATTTAGAGAAGCCAGAAGTGGAAACACGCTTTACTTTTCCTTTGAGCTGGCCCACAGAGAAATAAGACAAGAGTGAGAGAGTTGGCAAGGCCCTTATGTTCGTATGAAAACATTTAGGCTTAATCCTTAAGGTGATGAGAAGTTATTGAAGGGTTTTAAGGTAGAGAAAGCTTGGTGAGCTGATTCAGGCTGGTTGTTACGGGAATAATGAAGTGTGGAATACAGTGACAATGTGGGGTGCTGAATACATATGGACAGATTTGAGATAAGCAGTGCATGGAATTTATAAGACTTGGTGATTGACAAGATGTGGTGGGTAGGGGTAAGTATCATAGAAAATTCCCAGCTTCAGGCAACTAGGCAAAGAAAAATGCTCGATTTTATAAGAATACACACAAGAATAGTGAGGATTTCATTCATAACAGGCAAGTACCCTACAGAGTCATAAAGCAAAAATGACTTCCAAAGGTGCCCTTTGGAATAAGATTATGCTTATAATTTCTTGTTGTCAAGTGCCGTTGAGTCAGTTCTGATCCATAGCAACTCTGTATAGTGTTTCCAAGGAGTGACTGGTGAGCTTGAACCTCCGACCTTGTGGTTCAGAGATTTTGCAGTCCAGTGCATTAGCCCACAGCCCTACACTAGGACTCCACATATTTATACTATGTCTATGCTGAAATGATTAAAGGAGTCCTGGTGTGGTGCTCCTTGGAAACCCTAGGCAGGGTCGCTATGAGTCAGAACTAACTCGATGGCACTTAACAACAACAAAAATGATTAAAGATTTCAATAACGAACTGAATTCTTTGTGGGAACTTTATTACAATATTTTCACTACCAAGAAGGACCTACCTTTTACTGGATTTAAACTGCGTGGTGCAAACAAAGACCACTTCTAGGATAATAAATATACTGTATATTGCATTCTGTGTATACCTAGATGCTGCTGCACCTGTGGACCATCAAGTAGATTCTGACTCACAGGGACCCTAAATGACCAAGTAGGACTGAGCTGCCACAGAGGGTTTCCTAGGCTGTCATCTTTTATGTTACGTCTTTTCTCTCACAGAGCTGCTGGATAGATTTGAACTGCAAACTTTTCAATTAACAGCCAAGTTTTTTTACTATTATCAATAACGCTGTTATGAAGTTTTTTGTACAAGTTTTTGCATAGACCATGTCCAAAAGTATGTCATAAAAATTTTTATTAAACAATAATATCCAAATGTGATGCGGTGATTGTTTCTTTACATTTGTTGTTGTTAAGTTGAGTCGGTGTTGACCCATAGTGACGCTGTATAGGGTTTCCTAGGAGCAGCTGGTGAGCTTGAACCACTGACCTTGCAGTTCAAACCAACGTTGCAGTCTGGCACATTAACCCACAGCACCACATCAGGTCTCCGTTTCTTGACATACCTAGGCCTATAAACTTCTTTTATTTATTTATTTATTTTTAAATAATGTTTTTATTGTGAATGGAGTGAAAATTTACAGGGCAGGTCATCTGTTATCAGTTTTACATTCAACGAATCATACACCTTGTTTCATGACAATGATTATAAACCCCTCCATGTACCATCAGTTAACAGTATTTCTCTGTTCATTTTAGCTCTTTTTTTTTTTTTAAACACTCAGGCATAAATAATAATTTACACCACCAAAGGGCATATTCTGCAAGTCTGCCTCCTGGCCACCAGCTGTCAGTCTCTCTCTTCCCATGAATCCAATTATGTTGTTGTTAAATGAGGTCGAGTCCATTCTGATTCATAGTGACCCTGTATAGGATTTCTGAGGCTGTAAATCTTAGTTGGAACAGAAAGCCTCTTCTTTGTCTTGCAGAATGGTTGCTGGACTTGAACTGCTGACCTTGTGGTTCACAGTCCAGTGCTTATCATCTAGAGCTACTACGCTCCCTTGTAATCATATTAATTATAAATTAAAAGGATAAAACCTGTCAATTATTACCAGCTCATAGGACCTATCTCTAAACCATACTTGTAAAATATTAATAATATTAATAACTACAGGAACATGTTAAGAATCTGTAAATAACTTTACAAATCTAATTTACAGAGTACAAATTGTTTAACTGAATTATTGATAAACTTAAAATACATTTATTAATTATGAATAGCTGTGGCTCTGTAGATAAGCACTGGATTGCTGACTACAGGGTTGATGGTTCATACCCACCAGTTGCTCCTTGGAAACCCTATATGGGGTCGCTGTGAGTCAGAACTGATTTGGGGGCACTTAAAAACAACATTTATTGTTCGAGGAAGCATCATTTATAAATTTTTTTATTTTTCACAAACCTAATGAGGAGGAGTGCTATCACCCACATTTTACGTATGAAAACCCATGCCTACAGAGTTAGAATAACTCGGATGATGAGAGAAAGCTTAAAGCTGGCAGTGGGAATACACCTAGACAGAGGCTCCGGAGTTCTTCTTTTGAGCCACTTTCTTCTTATATGACATAGTGGTTGTTCCAAAGATGACATCTGTGGCCGTCCTATGGTCACTCTGCCCTGGAGGGTCACTATGAATTGATGACAATGGGTTTGGAGTGTTTACTGGAGCAGATCCCCAGCTCTTTTTTCAAGGAGCTGCAGGTGGTTCCAACCGCTGACCTTTTGGTTTGCAAGCTATCATTTAATCTTTGAGCCACCAGGGTTCCTTTTATAATGCGGGTGAGAACAGGTAAATCTGTGATGGGGGCTTGGTTCTGCCGGACACGACTAGGTGGAAGAATTATATACTTAATCCTTGTTATTATACATATTTCTGCCTGAGTATGAGGAATCCTGGTGTGGAGCTCTAAGAAAGGCACTGGACTGCTAATCACAAGGTCTGCGGTTCAAACAGAATGCGTTTCAAGTACACTTTAAAACTGAGAAGTAAAATAATTCACCTTCAAATAGAAGTCAATGAATATCTGCCTAAATTATGAAATGGTACATCTATATTCCTTTTCACTTAATGCTAGTGTAATTGTATCACTTACTCCACATCCTGCCTGCTTAAAAAAACACTAAATATAATAAATTTCTTCCTTAGCAATAGCTTAATTTTCCACAAATGTGTTATAATTTCTTTCACTAGACCAGATTTCCATGAACCAAAACCACTGTCTAACAATATGAACACAGAGGTATATTTACATGATAAAGTAATTTATGATATAGTTGTATTAACATATATTACATAATTGGAGATAGTTAAAAAAAAAAAAAAAAGTCCTGGGTGATGCGAATAGTTTATGTGCTCAGCTGCTAATGAAAAGGTTGGTAGTTTGAGGCCATTCAGAGGTGCTTCCAAAAAAACGGTCTAGCTATCTACTTCTAAAATATCAGCCATTGAAATCCTATGCAAATTATTTGTATTCTGACAAAAATGGGGTGGCCCTGAGTTGGAATCAATTCCACAGCAACTGGTTACTGATTTTATAGAAACGGAAGTAAAGAACAGATACTGAACTCGTTCAAGTGCAAATGTTTACTTCAACTGCAT
Organism: Chrysochloris asiatica; assembly: GCF_000296735.1. Lineage (NCBI taxonomy): Eukaryota > Metazoa > Chordata > Mammalia > Afrosoricida > Chrysochloridae > Chrysochloris > Chrysochloris asiatica. Next base: position 8,474,409 of record NW_006408639.1, on the reverse strand, counting down.
TTAGCCAAGTGAATTATAAAATGACGTTTAAAAGAGACAAACATTTTCACATGACCTAGCTCTGGTAGCGTAGTGTTTACGAATCGGGCTGGGAACCGAAAGGTCAGCAGTTTGAAACTACCAGCTGCTCCTCGGAAGAAAGATGAGGCGATCTGCTCCCGTAAAGATTTACAGCCTCGGAAACCCTGTTCAGGGTCGCTATGGGTTGAAACCGACTCGACAGCATTTAACAACAACAAATGATAAAACAAAACACAAAAATTATTGAGCAGGGTTTTACGTAAAAGCTCTTTTGCTGTTGATGTTGTTAGGCGCCATCTAGTCAGTTCCTATTCATAAAGACCCTATGTACAATAGAACGACATATTCCCTGCGCATGTGCTTGCGCCATCCTCACAATTCTAACACTTGAGTCCACTGCTGCTACCTCTGTACTAATTCATCTCGTTGGAGGTCTTCCTCTTTTTCACAGGCCCTCACTTTGCCAAGCATGATGTTCTTCTCCAGGGACTGGTCTCTCCTAATGATATGTCCGAAATACGATTCATAATGTCTCAACATCCTGGCTTCTAAGGAGCATTCTGGCTATATTTCTTATAAGACAGATTTGTTTGTTCTTCTGGCAGACCATGGTACTTTCAATATTCTTTACCACCACCAAAATTCAAATGCATCAATTCTTCTACAGTCTTCTTTATTCATTGTGCGACTTTCACACGCACATGAGGTTATTGAAAATACCATGGCTTGGGTCAGTCACACCGTAGTCCTCAAACTGATATCTTTTGATCTTGAGTACTTTGAAGAGGGCTTGTGCAACAGATATGTCTAATGCAATACATTATTTGACTTCTTTACTGTTGCTTCCATGAGTGTTGATTGCATATCTAAGCAAAGTGAAATCTTTAACAACTTTAAGCTTTTCTCCATTAATCATGATATTTATTGGTCTAGTTGTGAGGACTTTTGTATTCTTTACATTGAGTTTCAACCCATACCAAAGGATGTAGTGTTTGATCTTCATCAGTATTTTAAATTCTCTCTGCTTCCAGCAAGCAAGGTTGTATCATATATATATTGCAAGTTGTTAATGAATCTTCCTTCAATCCAGATGGCACTTTCTTCATATAATCCAGCTTCTCAGATTATTTGTTTACCATACAGACTAAATATGTATGGTGAAAGGATATAACCTTGGTGTATACCTTTCCTAATTTGAAACCACTCAATATCACCTTGTTCTGTTCTAACAACTGCCTCTTGATGTGTGTACAGTTTCCTCATGAGCACAATTAAATGTTCTGGAATACCCATTCTTTGCAATGTTACCTATAGTTTATCATTATCCACATAGCCAAAAACCTTTGCATAGTCAATAAAGCACAAGTAAAAATCTTTCTGGAATTTGCTGCTTTCAGTCAAGATCCATATGATGTCAGCAATGATATCCCTAGTTTCACATCCTCTTCTGAATCTGGCTTGAATTTCCCTGTTAATGTATTGCTGCAACCACTTTTGAATTACCTTCAGCAAAATTTGATTTGCATGTGATATTAATGATATTGCTCAAGAATTTCTGCATTGTGTTGGAATAGCTCTCTTTGGAGTGGGCACAAATACGGATCTCTTCCAATTGGTTGGCCAGGAAGCTGTCTTCCAAATTTCTCAGCATAGATGAGTGAGTGCCTCCTGTGCTTTTCAGTTTATTTAAATACTTCAGTTTTCATCCTTTCATCAATTCCTGGAGCCTTGTTTTACACCGATGCCCTCAGTGTAGCTTGGACTTCTTCCCTCAGTACTATGGGTTCTTGATGATATGCTATCTCTTGAAATGGTTGAACACTGACCATTTCTTTTTGGTACAATGATTCTACGTATACCGTCCATCTTCTTTTGATGCTTTCTGCAGCATTCGATATTTTGCCCATTGTTTTTGTTAAATGTCACTGAGTTGGTTCTCACTCACAGTGACCCTGTATAGGGTTTCTGAGGAGTGGCTGGTGAGTTTGAACCACAAACCTTTCAGTTCAAACCGACCTTGCAGTCTAGTGCCACACCAGGACTCCATTTTGCCCATAGAATCCTTTGATATTGCCAGTCAAAGTTTACATTTTTTCTTCATTTCTTTCAGCTTGAGAAATACTTTGGCTCTCTAACTCCAGGTTTTTGCATATTTCGTATAATACTTTGTCTTCTCAACCTACCCTTTGAAATGTTCTTTTCAGGTCCTTGACCTCCTCATTTCTTCCATTTGCTTTAGCATCTCCACACTGGAGAACGTGTTTTACAGCTCTTCTGACATCCATTTTGGCCCTTTCTTTCTTTCCTGTCTTTTTAATGATCTTTTGCTTTCTTCCTGTACGATGTTCTTGATGTTATCCCATAACTCTTTTGGTCTTTTGTCATTAGTGTCTAAGGCATCAAATCTGTTCTTGAGATGATCTCTAAATTCAGGTGGGATATATTCAAGGTCATATTTTGCCTCCCAATGACTTGTTCTAATTCTCTTTAACTTTAGCCTGAGCTTTCATATGAGCAATGGATGATCTGTTCCATAGTCTGCCCCTCCTTGTTGTGGCTGTGATAATCTTGATGTTCTCCATTGTCTCTTCCCATAGATGAGGTAGTAACTGAACAGGTGAAGACTCGGCTCTACCCAGAGTTGCCTCAGATGAAAGTTCTGATGGTGTACTTTGGAAAGGTCACAGCCTTGAAAACCCTGTAGAGTACAGTTGGATTCTTTACACATGGGGTCGGACTGACTCAGTGGCAAATAAATGCAACAATAGTCAAGCAGAAGTATTTTTTTAAAAGTTTGCTTTCAAAACTCAACATTCTTATAATATAGTAATAAAGCATATGTAGTTAATAGAAAGGACTTAGAACAGAGAGTCTTGAACTTGTCTTGTTGTTAAGTGCTGTCGAATTAGTTCTGACTCAGACCCTGTATAGGGTCTCCAAGGAGTGGTTGGTGTGCCTGAACCACTGACCTTGCAGTTAGCAATCCAGTGCTTATCTTATAGCACCATACCAGGACTCCAACTTGTATCTTAGGAATCTGAGTTCCAGGGCAAAGTGCTACATAAGAATAAATGAATTCATGAGGACAAAAAAATCAGTCCGTTCTGTCTGGCAGTGGAACTGAAGATTGTCTCGTGTTATCGTCTCTGATTCACTGACGGTGATACTGAAGAAACAAAAGAACTACAGATTAAGGGCCAAAAGAAAATGTGTTGTTGTTGTTAATGCTGTGGAGTTGGTTCCGGCTCATAGCCACCCTGTTTAAGGCTTCCAAAGCGTGATGAGTATAGACTATCGACTTTGTGGTTAAAACTGAACTTGTGGTCTAGTGCTTATCCTACAGCACCACACCAGAACTCCAAAGGAAGCAGTAGAAAGGTTACCTTCTGAAGCAGAGTGCGCCAGTCATTTTCCTTTTGATCAGCTCTTAGTTCCTATGAAGGCACTTGAGTATTAGGAGAATTTGTATAAAGGAGAAAGGGGACAAGCTGCCTTGATAAAGCTTCAAAGAAATCAAATAGATAGTTAGCAGGGAGGAATGGTTAATTTTGGAGAAATATTGTTAAGTGCCTGTCGTGTTGGTGCTGACTCATAGTGACCCTGAATAGTGTTTCCAGGGAGTGGTTGCTGGGTTTGAACACCAACCTTGCGGTCTGTAGTCCATTGCTTAACTTACAGTGCCATACCAGAGGTCCTTTAGTATCACTGTTGTTGTTAAGTACCGTCAAGTCGATTCCGACCCATAGTGACCCTGTACAGGGTTTGCAAGTCTCATTAGTGTGTCTTAAAAAAAAAGTCCAATCAAAATAGTGGCTTATCTGCTGGGCTAATTTAGTTCATGGTAGAGTGGTCAGTTCAAAAGGCTATGGCATTTTATTATTTTTTTTAATTGCCAAGGGACAATCTTGATACCTATTTGTGAAGGACACAGAACGATCATGGAAGCTTATGAAAGAATTCTGAAAAATATTGAAAACTGCATTCTTAAGAAAAAGTTCAGGCTGTGCCAACTATTTTTTTCTATCATGACAATGCACCTGCTCATTCTTTGAGGGTAGCATGGGGTTCCCTGTGAGGATTTCACTGAGAAACCTTACCCCATTCACTCTATAACCCTGATCTTACCTCTCCAAATTTCTTTTTGTTCCTCAAAGTAACACAAACCATTTCAAAGGTTCATGATTTTAGTATCTTGAAAATGCTCAGACTGCTGTTTTTATGTGTTGTCAATCAAAAAGCATAGAATTGTTCAGGGAACAGTTAGAGAAAGATGGAAATACTGCCTTCAAAAGTGTATAGATCACCCCTTCCAAGACTACGACTCAATGGGAATACATGCTCTGATTGGTGACCATGCTCGACACCGATAAGGGGAAGTGAGAGAAAAACAGTAATGAAGTGGTGAGCTAAGCCCTACAACGTTCAACAGACTCCTGTGAAGACCTGGTTGGCCAGCAGTGTGGCAAGACCTGGGGACTTTTGGGCCCAGAGTCAGTGACACAGCCACAAAGGACTAGAGTGGCGAGTGAAGTGTCCAGCTGATAAGAAGAGAGGACATATGCACAAGAACATCCATACATTCAGATAATACCCATTTGACCTTCAATGACTGGATGATCAGAGCTCAACCAGAAGAAGAGAGAAGAGGGAAAAAAAAGAGTAATCTAATACAATTTGATGAATTTGACCTACACCTATTGATGCAGTAGCTCAAAAGCGGGAACAAATCTTTACAGCAAGGATCATTTCCACCCCCTCCATACACAGACAGGGATGGGCAACTTGGACATTGGATACCCAAAATAGGGGGGGCTAGAGAGGCAAGAAGTGACTGGCTTAGAAGCTTTCAAGAGGGAACCTAGATCCAGAGGGCATGGAGGAAGGTAGAATCTCCACTGAGTAGTATCCAATCTGTCTGAGTGGGACTGATGAAAGGAAATGAGGATAGGTCTCTTGTGATACAATAGTGAATAAGTGTTGTCAGGACTGATTGTGAGGGTTGGAAATGCACAGGTAGACATTTTATAGCAAGGAGGGGAGTGATTAACTTTTCAGTCTAGGAGCAGAGGTCCCTAGGACCATCAACGGAGTAAAGCCAAGAGCAGGACCCTACCCAGAGAAGCAGTGATGCCTGAAATGGAGCCAGAGATGATGAGATGGAGGCAGAGTAGAGGAGAGATGGAGCGGCGGGGGACTTTAGATCCAGAGAGGGAGAGGGGCTGTGTGCTGACGACTAGGGGGGCAGGCTTATAGTGTATACCCTTTGGTTGGTTGATGATGCATGGAGGGGATTGTAACCATGGCAATGAAATGATATACGATAGGATGAATGTAAAACTAATGTTCTCCCATGTAAACTATCACATAATTCACAATAAAACATTAAAAAAAAAAAAGTGTATAGACCAATGCCAGAATTGTAGCTCATACCCAGTTGACCTACCTTCAATGGCTGGATGATCAGAACTTGACTAGAAGAAGATAAAAAAGAAAAAAATTAATAAAGGAAACAAGTGTAAATCACTACAGTTTGATGAACTTGACCTATACTTATGGATGTAGTAGCTTAAGATACCAACATCAAGGATCATTCCCATCCCCTCTGTACAATGGGTTGATAGGGATGGGCAACTTAGACATTGGCTGCCTAAAATGGGGTTGGGGTGGGGGCTATAAAGGCATGAAGTGACTGGCTTACAGGTTTTCAAGAGGGAGTTTAGTTTCAGGCAGAATCCCCACTGAATAGTTTTCATCTTGTCTAGACAGGTCTGGTGAAAGGAGATGGGGATAAGATCCTTATAATTCAGTAGTGAGTAATTGTTATCATGACTAATTGTGATAGTCACAATTGTAAAGGTAATATAAAGGGGGGAGTAATTAATCTTACATTTCAGGAACAGATGTCCCTAGGACCATCAAGGGAGAAGAGTATGAGTGGAATGTGGGACCCTATTCAGAGAAGCAGCAACACTAGAGATAGAGGCAGAGATGATGACATGGAGAAAGATAGCAGCTGAGGATTCTAGACTCATGAAAATGGAAAGACTGGGTCCTGGCAGCCAGGAGGCAGGCTTGCAGAATATGTCTTTTGGTTGTTTAGATGATTATATATTCCTAAGTGTTTTGGTGTACTTAAAAAAAAAACACCCCAAAACAAACAGAGGAAATAGAAGGAAATACTGTTCAATGATGATACAGAGAGGATTGTAATGATTGCAATGAAAGGAAATATGATAGGATGAGTATAAAACTGCTGTTCACCTGTGTAGATTATCACTCAATTCATCATAAAAACTTATAAGAAAAAAAAAAGTGTATACACCTCTATGGAGGTTAAGTGCAGGAACAATAGCTTTATACTTTGACATTTTGAAATAAAGGTTACTATGATTTTAAAGATTTTTAAGACCTTTTAAAAGTGTTGAAGAGCAAAGATGTCAGCTTGAGGACTAAGGTGTGCCTGACCCAACCTCATGTGCATGCAAAAGCTGGAGAGTGAATAAGGAAGACTGTAGAATCAATGCTTTTGAGTTATGGTGTTGGAGGAGAATATTGAAAGTGCCATGGGCTTCCAAAGGAACCAATAGATCCGTTTTGGAAGAAGTAAGTTCAGAGTGCTCCTTGGAGGCCAAGATGGCCAAACTTTGTCTTGCATACTTCGGACATATTGTCATGAAGGACCCATCGCTGGAGAAGGATATCATGTTTGGTAAGGTGGAGGGTCAGAGAAAAAGAGGAAGTCCCCCAACAAGATGGATTAGCCAAGTAGCATTAGAATGTGGCATCAGAACTGGGTGAAGACTCATTAACAATCATGTATGCAAATGATACAATTTTATATGCTGAAAGCTAAGAGGACTTGAAGCATACATTTATGAAGATCATCATGCCTTCATTATGAATTACGCCTCAACATAAAACAAAAATTCTCCAACTGGACCAATTAGCAACATCATAAATGGAGCAAACATTGAAGTTGTCAAGGATTTCATTTTACTTGGGCCCCACAATGTCCACAGAAGCAGCAGTCAAGAAATGAAATGTATTTTTGCATTGTATTGCATAGGGCAAATTTGTTGCAAACAACTTCATTAAAGTGTTAAAAAGTAAAGATGCCATAAAGGCGCAAAGTGACTGGCTTACAAGTTTTCTAGAGGGAATTTAGTTTCAGAGGCAGCTGTATATGAGAAAGAAGACCAAAAAAAAAAAAAAAAAGTAAACATGTCACTTTACTAAGGAGAGCCTGGCCCAACTCAGTTGCCTTGTATGCATATGAAAACTGGATGATGAGTAAAGAAGACTGAAGAATTGATGCATGTGAATTACACAATTGGTGAAGAACACTGACTATAGAATGGAATGCTAGAAGAATGAAAAAATACATCTTGGAAGAAACAGAGTCAGAATGTCTGTAGAAAACTTTGTCTCGTGTACTTTGGACATGTTGTCAGGTGAGATCAGTTCTCGAGAAGGACATCATGCTTGGTAGAGGATGAGGACAAAAGAGGAAGAGCCTCGATGAGATGGGATGACACAGGGGTTGTAACATGGGTTCAAACACATTAACTGTGAGGCTGGCACAGGATTAGCCAGTGTTTCATTCTGTTATAATTAGGGTTGCTGTGAGTTGGAATAGATTCGATGGCACCTAACAACAACAACAACTAATCATGCCCTTTTTCCTTGGTCAATATTTAGAAATAAACAAGAAATAAGATGCAGGATTCAAAGAGAAATAAAAATAACCGCTTTATTGCTGATAAATTGATGGAAAGTAGGGCTTTGGCATGCAGCCACAGGACTTCCCTTGAATTGTGATGGTTAGATTTATTGTGAGTACTAGAAAATTTAAAATAGCAGTAGCTTTAACAAGGGAGAAGCTATTTCTTAGCAACATCACTTAAAAGTCCAGAAGAAGCAATTTAGGACAGGAAGACTGTTCCACAGTACTGGGAACCCAGACTTCTTTATATGACTTGTTCTATATCACTTCCTTTCCCAGGGTTACCTTGGAGCCCAGGATGGCTGCTTTAGCTCCAGCTATCATGCATACATTCCAACTAATAGGAAGTGTAAGAAGGGAAAAGGGCAGGATATCTTCATTTTAGGACACATCAGTTTTGCTTAAATCTCAGTGGTTAGGTTAAATGCCGTTGAGTCAATTCCGATTCATGATGAACCTGTATAGGATTTCCAGTGAGCAGCTGGTTGAGTTTGAACTGCCGACCTGTATTTTGAAATCCAGTGCTGATTCTGCAATGCCACACCAGGAGTCCTAAATTCCATTAGCTAGAACATAGTCACTTAGCCACATGTAACTATGTTTAAGTGAGTATTTTGGGCATCATATACCCAACCCAAAGTGAGAAATTCATTATAAAAGGGGAGAAAGAATATTGATGGATAACTTGTATGCTCTGCTGCACCCGAGTTCAACTTACACTGCCAGGCTGAGCCAGAGCTAGAGAACTCAGGATAGGCAAGCTGCTTACCACCAAGCAGAGACTACCTCAAGGATCAGTTGCTTGCCAGAGGGGGTGAACCATGCACACTTGGTTCCGTCTTCATCTGATGCAGTGAGGGAGGGCAACTGTGTCTCCTGAATGAATGATATTTGGATTTAAGGGGCCGTACAGTGTGCTGTCATATGGCAGGAAAGCAGCACAAGACCTGGCCCCACAGTAACACGGTTTTCTCAGTTTTCCGTGCTCTAGCCTCTCTCCATCGTCACTGTCCATCTGATTAAGAAATCTTCCTGAATAGTCGTAAGAGAGTTCTGCTTGTGGCAAAATGTCTTTGGCTGCAAAAAGGGCTAACTTAGGTACCATGGAGTGAATTCGGACAGGAATCATCCATAGGTTTGGCTCACAAGAATGGTTAAGGTATCTTCCAATATTTCCTATATGGGTAGGATCCACAAATGTTTCCATTACCTGTCCATTGTGAATGTGCTCTCGGATGGCTATAATATAATTGGAATCATGTACTGTTTGTGACTGAATTCTTCTCTGCACTTCACGGAATCCTAGAACCTCCCCAGCGTATTCACAGACAAAGCTTCCTTTTGGTATAAATTCCAAGGTACGAAGTCCCCAGCCTTTTTTATCCGTCTTGAACACCTGAAGGTGGAACTGCAGACCCCGTTGGACCACTCTGTTTTTGCAGCGGTCACTGCACTGGCACAGGGCATTGCATTCAAAAACTGGCTGGGCATACTTTCCTTCCGAACCTACGTCTCTGAGGCATGAATGACTGTCATAGTTCTCCTCATGACGGAGACAGGAGCAAGTGCCAGGGACGCAGGGAGTTTGGAGACAAGTGCATCCAGGAAAGGTTATTTCCGTGGGATCAATGTCTGCTCCAGGTCCAAGGACATGATCGGGAGTATACTGCAAAAAAACATAAGCAGTGTAAGTCAGCATTGTCATGCCACGTGTTTCATACTGTTCATGTTCCAAGTGGAGTCCTACTGTGGGTTAATGCGCTGGACTGCAAAGCTGGTTTGAACCACAAGGTCGGCGGTTCAAACTCACCAGCCACTCCTCGTAAACCCTAGACAGGGTCACTATGGGTTGGAACTGACTTAACGGCACTTAACAACAACAATGCTCTAAGTAGCTTTTAGCTAAAAGACTTTTTAATTCCAACATGAACAACAACAAAATTGATAAAACATTGTGTCTTTAGGTACTGGTAGCGTAGTGGTTACGAATCAGGCTGCGAACTTTAAGGTCAGTGGTTCAAAACTACCAGTCACTCCGCGGGAGAAAGATGAGGCTTTCTACTCCCATAAAGATTTACACCCTCGGAAACCCTGTACAGGGTCGCTATGGGTCGGAACTAACTCAACGGCACTTAACAACAACAAAGACATATCTTCCCAATTAAAAAAAAATAAGATCCATTTTTTAGATTTAAAATATTTTGGTCGTTTATGAGTCGGAACCAACTCCATGGCACACCACCACCACTACCACTGTAGGTGTAGGGATAACAATAGGTAACTTTCCCCTCCCCTCTTATCGGAAAAGCACTGAAACCCATCGTGTTTCCCTCCTAGCTTTGGAGGTCAGGAAACTCATGGCTGAATGTAATGTTTAAGTGAAGCCTGGTTTTCTATCCTCGGGTTTTTCCTCTCTTTTGTCTCTATCAGATAAGGTGTTAGGTGGTGTGCCCCAGCCGGGTACAACAGAATGAACCACTGCGCCCATTGTTGCCACAGCTGTGTTGTTATCTCACTCAGGAGCGGCCTCTGTCTCTCTGACCTTCTCACTTACCAAGTATCATGTCCTTCTCCAGGGACTGTTCCTGCCTGAAAACATGTACAAAGTATGTGAATTGATGTCTCACCATCCTTCCTTCTCACAAGCATTCTGGCTGTACTTCTTCTAAGGTAGTCCATGGTATATTTGATGCTTTCACCAGTGCCATAATCCAAAGGTATCAAGTCTTTTTTTTTTCGTCTTCCTTATTGATTGTCCAGCTTTCCTAAGCATAAGGAGGTGAATGAAAATATCATGGCTTGGGTCAGGCACACCTTAATCCTGAAGGTGACAGGTTTGCTTTTCAACACTTCAAAGGGGTCTTTTACAGCCAATGCAATATGTTGTTTATTTTCTCGACTGCTGCTTCTATGGGCTTTGTGGGTCCAAGTAACAGTAAAATCCTTGGTAACTTCGATGCTTTAGAAATCTATCATGATGCTGCTTGTTGACGCAGGTGTAGGATTTCTGTTTTCATTATGGTGAGATGTAATCCATACTGAAGGTTGTCATCTTTGATCTCCATGAGTAAGTGCTCCAAGTCCTCTTCACTTTCAGCAAGCAAGGTGTCGATGTTATCCATAACTTGTAATGATCCATCCAGTTGAATGCCTTTGCATAGCCAATAAAACACAGTAAAACATGTTTCCAGTATTTTCTGCTTTCAGCCAAGATCTCTCTAATATCAGCAATAAAATTCTTTGTTCCAAGTCTTTTTTGGAATCTGGCTTGAATTTCTGGCAGTTTCCTGTCAGTGTATTGTTGCAACAAGCTTTTGAATTATATTGAGCAAAATTTTACTTGAGTTTGGTACAGATGACCCTGTTCAATCATTTCCACATTCTGTCAAATTACCTTTGGAATGGGCACAAATATGGATTTATTCCAGTCAGTTGGTCATGTAGCTCTCTTCGAACTAAGTGAGCACTTCTGGCACTGAATCTGTTTAGTGAAACATCTCATTTTGTAGCCCATCAATTTTGGGAGCCCTGTTTTTCACCTATATCTTTATTTCCACTTGGGTTTTTTCCTTGGGTACCATTTATTCTTAATCTTATGCTACCTCCTGAAATGGATGAACATTCACCAATTTTTTTTTTTTTTAAGTGAATTATGTGATAGTTTACATGGGAGAACATTAGTTTTACATTAATCCTATCATTGACCAATTTTTTTTTTGGTTATAGTGATTGTCTATATTTATTCCATTCGCTTTTATGTACCCTGTGTCATTCAATATTTTGTCTCTGTTGTTGTTATAAAGGGTTTTAGAGTTGATTCTGACTCATCATGACTCTGTATAGGGTTGCCAAGCAGCGTGTGGTGAGTTTGAACTTCCAACCTTGTGGCTGTATCTGACAGCACCACACCTGGCAGGACTCCATTTTGTACATAAAATCCTTCAATATTGCAACTCATTAATACATATCCAAATAAGGATTTTTGGAGAAGGACATCATGTGTCCATCAAGTAGAGGGTCAGCAAAAAAGAAGACCCTGCTAAAATGGATTGACACAGAGGTGGCAAGGATGGGTGAAATATAACAAGTGTGAGGATGGAGCAGGTTGGGCGTTTTGTTCTGTTGCACGCAGGGTCGCTATGACTTGGAACAGACCTGATGGCATCTAATAACAACAACAAACACATGTGTGTTTATTATTAAGTTGTCATTTCCTTTTTTGGAGATAAGAAAGGCATGAATGGTAAACAAACCAATGAAAGATGGCCTCTTGAGAAAACTCTCTAAATTATTTTTTTCTTAGATTTTTTTTTTTATTTGAAGATTATCTAAATTCTTAAGCAGAATCTGTTTTACAAAGTCTATTACTATATAGTTCCATTTGCATCTTCACTATATTCAACCCAATCATTTGGCTAAAAACTGAAGCCAGTATTCTAAGAATGGTATTTTTTAGTAGATACTTCGATTTATTGTTGCCTCTTATGTAAATAAATCCTATACTTATTAAATAATAAAGGGATAATATAAAAACTTTCTCAAATCTATTCACTGTATTTGTATTTTCAGACATTAACATTTATAGGATGCTTCAGAAAAAGAAGACATTCTAAAATTGTCATTGTTTATGTGTAGCTGAATCTTTGGTTACATCCTCACTGGCATAATAAAATTTATTTTCAAAATAAAAAGTAAAGTATCTTATGAGCCCAACACTTCTTTAATGCATAGAAGAATTCTTGTTTATGTGGAAGGAAGGCTCTAACGCAGCTTACAAAGATGTAAGATAATGAACAATAGGTAAAAAAAAAGTGAAGCAAAGGGAAAACCAAGAGCAAGTGCGTGCAGTGAGCTCAACCCCAGGAAGTGTGGGTGTCCAGCTCAGCCTGAGAACAGCCAGCATGTCAGAGGAAGTAGAATGACATGTGTAATTCACATCGTCCTTGTAGTTCAGGAGAAGCACAGTCTTTCCAATACTGTGACAAGACAGAAATGTCCCGGAAAACCTTTCCTTTCCAGGAAGCAGTTTCATGGACTGTCTTTTAATTCTGACCCTCAATAAAGATGGCTGGCATGCTCGGAGCATATAGTTTAGTAAGTGCCTTTCCGCAAAAGGTCTGTTGGTCAGCCTTTAATTCAGGGACAGACTTTCGAGTTATCCAGCGGAATGTTCCAACAGCATAGCTTTCAGTCAAACCTCCAAATTTGGTATATAAATGGTTATTGAGACATTTTAAGACATTTACTTGTAGAATATGGTTTTTACTACTTAAATTCTTCATAAAGAATTTTAAGGTGATTTGCTCTTAAGAGCTTATATTTCAAAAGCACTATGTTGTTGTTATTAATTGTCATTGAGTCAGTTCAGACGCATAGTGACCCTGAATAGGGTTTCCAAGGAGCAGCTAGTGAGCTTCAACCACCGACCTGGTGGTTCAAACTGACTTTGCAGTCCAGCACATTAACCTATATTGCCACGCCAGGACTCCGGGGTTTCTGAGGAGCGACTGGTGAGCTTGAACCCCTGTGATTACCAGTTCAGTGCTTAGCCTACAGAGCCACACTAGGGCCCTTTAGGGGGGTAGCACATAAATGGTATTGTTTTGCTAAGTGCCCTGGGGCCTCATCTTTTCCTTGCAGAGCAGCTGGCTGGTGGGCTTGAACCACCAATTTTGTGGTTCACAGTCTATTGCATATTGCACAGAGCCACCCGAACTAATTCCAAATGAGCTGCAGACAACTTTCAAAACTAATTCAGACTTTCGGAAACATTTCTTGTTTAAAGAGGGTATTTTTTTCCTTGATGGATGTAATTGCTGATTTGGAGACCAATTACTGTTGTAAACTATTTTATCTGCATGAGTCTCCATTTTCTTCTCCATCAGCAAAACACTATTCTAGAAAGAGAGCTTACCTGACTTAGAAAAATGACTATAGTAAAGAATAATCCTTCGAAACGCTTGGTTTAATTTATCATGTTTATGGAATTATTCATCTTTTCTGGTTTCAAACTGCACATTGAAAAGTTAATTGTTCCTTTCAGAAACAATCTGATGCTACAAAACTTCCATTCTGTTTAAATAAATATTAACCAAGCAAATTGTTAAACAAAGAATCAGAAAGATTTTGGAAAGTGTGTTACAAACTGGGAGTCACTTGACATGAACTTGTTACTGTGTGCCATGGAGTCAGCTCTGAGTACTAGTGACCCTGTATAGGGTTTCCAAGGAGCAGCTGGTAGGTTTGAACCACTACCTTGTGGGTTAGCAGTCCAGTGCTGATCCCAGTGTCATACCAGGACATAAGATTCAATGTTCCCAATTTGTAACACTTTTCACAGTCTGTAGCTTGCTGCCCAGTACAAAGCCCAGGACCAGAAAAAGGGTGTTATCCTGAGGGTTGTTTGTATTTATGCTACGTCACCGTCAACGGGAGATAAAGTTCAGAGGGATGCTGCCCAGAGACAACAAGTTTTTATATACCTAGCATCTACTTCTCATTGTTCTGGTGACTGCAGCTCGATTCTTCCCAGGGGACCTCTCCCTGCGTTCATTCGCAGTGGCTGTGTGAAGTCCAGGCTGGGTAGGGGCTATACATCACATCACAGGCCGCAGTACCTGTGCTTTGATCCTGGATGAGCACATGACTTAAGCCAGAGCACTGAAGTTCAAATCGGGGATGTATGCTAAAACAACAGGGGAAGAGAAAGTCTCTCACCACTGAGATTGTTAAACCAGTAGACATTGAGCATTCTCAAGCGCTCCTACATAGATAGAACTGGTGTGGTGCTGTAGGATCAGCACTGGACTGGTAACCACAATGTCAGAAGTTCAAGCCCGCCAGCTGCTCCTCGGAAGCCCCATACAAGGTTTCTATGAGTCACAATCAACTCAATGGCACTAAACAACAATGACAACTATACAGGTAAGCTCTCCTGAGTGGACAGTCATCCACAGGAGAAGGTGCTAACAGGTGAGGAGGTTGAAAGATGTAGCTAACGATACTGTTTGAATCCTGGGCTTAGACATGCCTATGGTTACCATTTCTGACTTTTCTGGTATATTAGTGTGGTCTGGGACAGTTATTAGTGTGGCCTGCATTATGTTCTTGCAAACAAGTGAGTCCTGACTGATGGGATCCAATGAAAGGAGAGGGAGTTTAGCCAAAGCTGTACACAAGCAATGATGTCTTCAACTGGGAGGTGAAACTGGAGCAAACTGTGGAAGGTAGAGAAGCACGCTCTCTGAATGTTCCCTGAAAGACTGGAAAGCAAGGGGGAGCTTCTTAATGCAGAACCTGAAATGCCCAAAAGGAGACAGAGCCAGGATCTTATTAACATCATTACTCTGGGCCAGCAACTTTGCTAAGTTTTGGATTAACCAGTAATTAGTTACCTTTAAGTCAACTGACTGCTGGACATATTGTCAGGAGGGACCAGTCACTGGAGAAGGTTATCATGTTTGGTAAGGTGGACGGTCAGAGACAAAGAGGAAGACCCCCAACGAGATGGATTGGCTAAGTGGCAGCATCGATGGACTCAAGTGTGGCAACAGTAGTGAGGTTGGCCCAGGATTGGGCAATGTGTCGTTCGGTGCATAAAGTCGCTATGGGTTGGTACGGACTTGATGGCACCTAACCACAACAATAACAAGTCAACTGACCCATGCTGACCCTGTGTGTTTTTAGAGTAGAAATGTACTCTAAAGGGTTTTCAATGGTGGATTGTTTCTTCAGAAGTAGTTTGTCAGGCTTTGCTTCCAAGGTGTTCCTGGGCCAAACTTTTATTCTGGAGCCAAGTGCATTAACTGTCTGTACCAACCAGGGGCTCCATACTTTGGGTTCGGAGCTTTGAAATAGGGATATTGTTGTTGTTAGGTGTTGTCGAGTCAGTAGCAACTCTTAGCGACTCTGCACAACAGAACGAAACACTGCCTGGTCCTGTGCAAACTCACAGTTGTTATGTTTGAGCCCACTGCTGCTAACACTGTGCCAGTCCATTTCATTGGGAGTCTTCCTCTTTTTCATTGACCCTCTACTTTACCAAGCTTGAGTGACTGGTTCCTCCTGATAATATGTGTGAAGTATGACAGACCAAGTCTGGCTTTGAAGGAACATTCTGACCGTAGCATTCATACTTCTTCCAACACAGATTTGTTTGTTCTTTTGAGAGTCCATGCATCAGTTCTTCTACGGTCTTTTTCATTCATTGCCCATGATGAAATAGGGATGATACCCCTAATTGCAGGACTTATCATGAAATTTAAAGAACACAGTACTTTGTGCCAGACATTTTGCGCTTTTACATATTAACTTTCTTCAATTCTTCTAAGGTCCCTGATAGAGCAATCTGTGCTTGGCTACTACCTGAAAGACTGGCTGTTGAAACCCACCCAGCAAGGTACCTCATAAAAAGGCCTACAAATCTGAGGCTTACAGCCATTGAAAACTCTTTGGTGTGTGGCTCTATGCGGAGGTCCCACCAATCTCTATCCAGCAAGTAAAGATGTTTTGTTTTATTTATCGTTCTGAGTTTCGTTCTACCTTTTTCTTCTATTCCATCTGTTGTTGTGGTTAAGTGCCCTTGAGTTGGTTCTGACTCATAGTGACCCTATATAGGGTTTCCAAGGAGTGGCTGGCAGACTTGAACCACCGACCTTGAGGTTATTAGCATCCTAGTGCTGAGCGTACAGCACCACACCAGGACTCCTCTACCTTCTAAAGTGATCCTTTCCAGAGCAGTTGGTAATGGTAGCCGGTTCTTCTTTTCTCAGGATCATGGACACTGATCCATTTGTCCAGCAGACTAGCTATTGCCAGGTGTCTTCACTTTTGATAACTCTTCTTTCCGCTAGATAGAGAGACCAGCACTTGTACCTTAGATGGCTGCCTATGAGTGTTTAAGATCCCAGTTGCTACTCATCAAAGTAGGATATAGACAGAACACTGTCTTTGTTAATGATGGTAGAAAGATTTTATTCCCTTATTCTACATGCTTTTTGAAGCCTTCTCATATATTGCCTTACATATATTATATGCAAGTGTTGGGAATGCAAAATAACCTGCTAAATATGACAGGGAGAAAGGACTTCTTATCATTTCTTATATTGTCACAACATAACTTTTAATTTTCCTGATATATATCAAAGTACAGAATGGATTATGTGAGAGTTGGAAATACATACAAAATTATGTATGTGTAAAAGACACACAAAATCATGTGTATTCAGAGCAAAATGAGGCACTAGAAGCCAGATCCTTGAAGCAATGGGTAAAGATTTCCAGGTTTTTCGACGGAAATTTGAATAAAAATGTTTTAGAAAATAAACCATAGTTACCAGAAAACCAATGTTGAAAAAGGAGACAGCATATTAAAGAGCAAGTATATATTCTTGGCTACTATCAACCCCAATATTTTCTCCTTTCTCTGAAGTCAACCGGCACTTATTGCTCACAGCACCAACATTGGGACCTACATGGTACAGGCTGCTGTTGGTGTTTTTAAATACCTTTGAGTTGGTTCTGACTTATAGTGGCCCTGCAAAGGGTTTCTGAGGAACTGCTGATGGGTTTGAACCACCAACCTTACGATTAGCCATCCAGTGCTTATGGTATAGCACCACATGAGGCATAGGCTGTTAAATTTGCTGGTGTTGTCTTTCTAACAAATACATCTTAAGGAAAGGCCTGTAACTACATGGTTTGTGACATGGTATGCGGTGGTCGGGTGGGCCTCATACCTTCTAGAATACTAGGCACACAGCTAGAAGTTATCTTTTGATTGATTGATACAGCTTGTGATAACCTCTGATTTAATGTTTGACTTTTCTGAATCATAGTCTTTATCAAAGCACCAGAGGCTGAGTGTAACACTGTATGACAGTCTGAACTTAAAACCTGGGCCTAGCTTCAGAATTTCAAGGAAGTGCTATGAAAATCTTCATTCCTGTTTTGGTTGTTCTTAGACATCAGCTACAAGAATCTTTGTACCTGGCCTCTAGCATTATGAGTTTGCTTTTACTCCAAGCAGCTATTAAGAGACTGTGAGTCAGACAATTTTCAACATGGCACAGTTGAGATCTTTTTTTTTTGGAAATAGGTTGTTTATTTCATTGTACAAATACATAAATAGGTTGTATAAATACAAACATACATAAGGAATTCTGGTGTGGTGCTGTAGGATCAGCACTGGACTGCGAACCACAAGGTCAGCTGTTCATACCCACCAGCTGCTCCTCAGAAACCCTATACAGGGTCGCTTGTATGCTGTAGAGTCAGTTCTGACTCACAGTGACCTTGCATAGGGTTTCTGAGACTATAAATCTTCGGGGAAGCAAAAAGTCTCTTTTTCCCTGTACAGAGGCTGGTGGATTCAAACTGCTGACTTGCAGTTAGCAGCCCACCTTGTAATCCACTACGTCATCAGGGCTTTTAAATATATGTATTATGTAGTGGTTGGTGGATTCACACTGGATTCACACTGCTGACCTGGCAGTTGTTGTTGTTAAGTAAAGTTGAGTCAATTCTAACTCATAGTGACCTTACATAAGGTTTTCGAGGAGCAGCTGGTGAGCCTAAACTGCCGACCCTGCGGTCCAAACTGACTTTGCAGTCCAACACATAACCCACATTAACCACATTAATCCGCATTAACCCAGAGCCATACCAGCAGACCAATATATACATATGTATATCATGTGTGGCACAGTAGGATAAGCAATGGACTGAAAGGTTGGTTTGAACAGCAAGGATGGCAGTTCGAACACACCAGCCGCTCCTTGGAAACCCTATACTGGGTTGCTTTGAGTGGGAA
>NW_006408639.1:8429846-8451833 GCF_000296735.1 Chrysochloris asiatica | reverse complement strand
GCTGTGAGCCTTCCAACCTTCTAAGTATTCCTTTATATGTGGTTCAGAGTTCTGGGACCATCCCCTGAGCCTGCTTGTTCGGGTATTCTGTGTTGTTGGCGGAGCTCTCTGCTATACGTCCACCGTATCCAGCATCTTGTTTGTTCTCCCCCAGTTGAGATCTTAAAAATGATGTTTGAAGCTGACTTGAGACCTGAAAAAATAGATCCAACTCTTTGCTCAAGAGAATCATTTAGTTTTCTGCTTGGCTTTCAACACTGATGGCATTATGATATGCTTGTTCCCAAGTGGACACTGGAAAGTTTTTTGTCTTTCACACAGCACTTTAAAGCAAATTAGACACAGTTAGATTTACCTTGAGTTTTCCAAGCTTTAATTCTTATATATGCAAATGCATGTGAAGGCAGGGTTTGCTGTCTAAAAGCCATTTTGATTTTAGATAGCAATGATTTTGTAGGCCATGAATATATGGAAACAAATTACTAGAAGAGCCTTTTCGTTCACAGTCCAGGGTTTATCTTACAGCACCACATTAGGAGTCCTTGTTCCAAGAATATCCCCAGAATGTCTTATCTTCTAGAACAGACTGTAAGCTCCATGAAGAAAGAATCCTGTCTTCTTTATGTAAGGCTGACTCCATTCAGAGCTATGCCTATAAATAGGTAGCTAAAACAGTGCAGCATTCTTAGTCCTCTGATTTCCATTTCTACTGTCATATGAAGACGTAGGGTCCAGTGGAAAGGTTTCTCTTCTCCCCTTACTGCAACAATCAAGTGTCTTCCATTTCCTCCTATAATTTCCAGTGTAGGGCTTGTGTCATTTTTATTTTATCTACTGGGCCTAGCCTAATACAATACCTAGCTCCTGCTGATGTTGTTAAATGCCACGGAATCAGTTTCAACTCATAATGACTACATATTAGGAGACTGTGAGCAAGACAATTTCAACAAGGTCCAGTTGAGCTCTTAAAAATGATGTTTGAAGCTGAGTAGAGTTTCTGAGAAGCAGTTGGTAGGTTTTGAACTGTTGACCTTGTGGTTAGCAGTCTATTGCTTATTCTACGGCGCCACACTAGGACTCCTGGCACATGATAAGTACTTAAATATTTGTTGTTTAAGATATATCAAAGGGAGCTCTTGTAGTATAGTGGTTATGAATTGGGTTGCTAACCTCAGGGTCAGCAGTTTGAAACAACCAGCTGTTCCATGGGAGAAAGATGAGGTTTTTTGTTCCAGTAAAGATTTACAGCCTCAGAAACCCAGTGCAGGGTCACTATGAGTTGGAACCAACTCCATAGCATATAACAACAACAACAAGAAGATATATCAATATTTTTTATCAGGGATTGGTGTTTAATATGGTGCCACCCAACCCTACTATTATTTTTAATGTTTTATTGTGAATTATGTGATGGTTTACATGGGAAAACTTTAGTTTTACATTCATCCTATTGTATGTCGTTTCATTGCCATGGTTATAAATCCCTCCATGCATCATCAACCAACCAAAGGATATAACCCTGCAAGCCTGTCCACCCCTTGTCATCAGCACACAGCCCCTGTCCCTCTCTGCTCCATCTCTCCATGTCCACCCCCCTGTCATCAGCACACAGCCCCTCTCCCTTTCTGCTCCATCTCTCCATGTCATCGTCTCTGCCTCCATCTCTGGCGTCACTGCTTCTCCAGGTAGGGTCCCACTCTCCGCTCTTCTCCCTTGATGGTCCCAGGGCCCTCCGCTCCTAGACTGCAAAGTCAATCACTCCTTTCCTTTTGCTACAAAACGTCCACCTTTACATTTCCAACTCTCAATCAGTCCTGATAGTAATTATTCACTATTGTACAAGGGACCCATCCCCATCTCCTTTCATCAGCCCTGCCCAGACAGATTAGCTACTACTCAGTGCAACCCTATTATTAACCAGACAATTTGAGGAATAATAATTTCTGACATTATTCTTTTGGTTCAAGTTCACCATCCACTCCTTGGAAACCCTACACAGGGTTGCTAAGAGTCAGAACTGACTCGACAGAACTTAACAATAACTTTTTGAAAATTTCTACTAAATCTATGATTTGACTCTCACAAGTCTTCTAGAGGAAGGGAGAGTAGATAACCATGAACACTGATGGTAGCTCTGCTGCTGTTTTTGTTAGAGGCTGTGACTCATAATGAAAGGAACACGGTGGGTCCTGTATCATTCTCAGTTAGGTGTCAGCCCATTGCGGCAGGCACTGTGTCAATCCATCATGCAGGGGTCTTCTTCTTTTTTGTTGACCTTTGTTAAGCATAATGTCCTTCTCCAGTGACTGGATCCTCCTGGTAACATGTCCAAAGTAGGAGAGACAAAGTGTCAACATCCTGGCTTCTGTGGAGCATTCTGGCTGTACTTTCTTCGGCACAGATTTGTTTGTTCTTCTGACAGTCCATGGTGCTTTCAATAAACTTCTCCAACACCATAATACAAATGTATGTTGTTGTTAAACTGTACAGGGTTTGTTGTTGCTGTTGTTAAGTGCCATGGAGTTGGTTCCGACTCATAGCAACCCTGTACAGGGTTTCTCAGGAGCAGTTAGTGCGATTTTGCGGTTCAAACCGATCTTGTAGTCCAGTGTATTAACCCGGTTTTAAATCTTCACAGGAGCAAAAAATCTTGTCTTTCTTTTGATGTTGGCTGTGTTGTTGTTGAGTGCTATTGAACAGGAAAAGGTAAAAATCATCCACTGCCCTCTCCCACCCTGAGGCAAGCCAAAATGCTAATCAGGTCACCTAATGGGACCAATCCCCCTGGTTTCCCTCTGCCCTCAAACAGGTATGCAGCCTAGCCCCTCCCCCGGACTCTGACCCCATACAGGCCCTCCTTTTGGGGCTCAGAATCTGGAGAAATTAAAATTCGCTCCTCTGAGTCAGCTGGCTTAATAAAATCTGAAACTCTGCTTCATCTCTCCGAGTGGTCTTGGTTTCTTCATCCACAAATCTAAAGCTGCTGTAACATTGAGCTCCTTGACTGGGAAACCAACAGTGCTGGCCCCTTGAGCCAGCAAATCGGAGTCCGGGAGTGACTAATGGGGAGCTCCCCTCAGGAGATGAGACAGCACACCACCTCCACATTTGACACCTTCTTCCTCGGAGTGAGGGGGGAGTGGGGGTAGCCAGCCACCGCACCCACCTTTCCCAACTGGAATCAAAAGGAGAGGTAGAACCAGAGAAATCAGCCAAGACTTCTGGAACAGGTCTGTCCTAGGCCTGTCCCTATGGACAGAAGCGGAAGGCTGATCCCCTTCCAAGGCCTCACCTAGAGGCCTCAGTCAGGGATTCCCCAAAAGGGCGGGTGGAAGTGCCATAAACTGTGTCACTGGTTGAATGCAAGTGTGCATGTAACTGAAGTGTGGCTTGTCACACCCAGTCTGTACTGTTCCATGGCTCCTGCTACGGAATCTAAGTGGGCCCCAGAGCACTACATACACTTAAGTACAATGGGAGTTCTCATGGTGAGACCTCAGTCTTGGGATGTATGTTGATGGATTAAAAAAAAAAAAAAAAAGAATGGGAATTATGATTACGGAAAGTTTGTAAAATGGCCTTTGGCCTACACTTGATTGGATTCATTAGAACTTTGAGGTGGTATCTTGAGCCAGAATCTGAGTTGATACATTTGCATTTGAAAAGATATGCATGCCCACCCAGAAGTGTTGAAGATTTGTGAGTTTAAAAAAATAAAAAAGTCTGGATCTGTCTGTTGAATCTTTAATTGGGAGTCTTCGGCTCTGTGTCTCCTTCACTCACTTCCACCTTCACTTTGAGATCCCCTTTTGCTTTATTCAGAGTGTGCACATGGGGCATGGTAGACAGGAAGTACTTTCCTTAAAATGCCCCTCCTGTTTCTGTTAAGGTTAACTTCTGTATCTAAAATAAAATATAGGCCTCAAATCTGAAAAAAAAAGCATTGTAAAGTATAATTCTAACTGGTTTCTATATGGGTACAGCTTAGCCAGTGTACGATCTAGATGATGGAATAATAACCTTTGAATGGATCTGTAAAATTATTATACGATCTTACAGCTTGAATTATTAAACCACTGTCAGATTGTCAACTTGTTAGTAAAATTACTATTTTCTGTCCCGTATTTATGTTTAAGAAACTGAAAACAACCTGGAATTCCAAGAATATGTAAGTTATATCATGTATATGTACTACAATGCACTTACACTGCTAATATGAAAGCCAGGCAGAGGAAAAATGAATACAGATGAATATTAGGTAAAAACAGTTCTAAACAGGCCTGTACGTGAATATACAGAGATAGAAATGGTTACTTTGTGTGAAATACAGCTTTAGATTGTAACCTAGTCTTATTACAATCTTTGATACCCCAGCAGCTGCCATCAGAAAATTATAACAACCTAGTGAACCTGCCCGGCCATATTCAGCCACTGAGGAAAGCAATTTGGAAGTGATTTCTCTATATCATACCCTTCTAGGGACCCATTTCGGTAGAGGGCTACCCAGAACAGAGGCAAGGCAATCCCCCCTCTGCAGATGCCCACAGAATTGAATACGGAAGGGCAAGGTGCAGGATATTACTGGGCACATACTTCCTCTATCTTGGACTTGTTATATAGGGAAAATTCAAATCCTTCTTATTGAGATGTTGTTGGTCAGTGCTGCCGGGTTGGTTCTGACTCACGGTGACCCTTTGTGAGTTTTCTGAGGAGTTGCGGGTGGACTTGAACAGCTGCTCTTGGGGTTCAGATGGACTTGGGGGTCCAGAGCATTGACCCACAGTGTCACACTAGGATGACATAACCAAAATAACAAATTTAATAACCACTATTTTTGCTACCCATCATCCTAATTGGGCAGATATTCAGGCTCTGTTGACACTGCTCCTGACCAGGGATAAAAAATGCTGGTTTGAGATAAGACATGGGACGAAACAGCACGCATCCAAAAAAAACCTGAATAGGACCCTTACCCCAGGTAAGGCAATTCCTCTAGCTGACACAAATTAAAATCTAGGTGGGCCTGCCACGACTGGTGGTGGTGATGGTTATGTGCTATGGAGTTGGTTCCGACTCATGGTGACCCTGTGCAGGGCTTCCAAGGCTGTAAATCTTTGTGGGAGTGGAGAGCTATTCTTT
This sequence comes from Chrysochloris asiatica, assembly GCF_000296735.1. Taxonomy (NCBI): domain Eukaryota; kingdom Metazoa; phylum Chordata; class Mammalia; order Afrosoricida; family Chrysochloridae; genus Chrysochloris; species Chrysochloris asiatica. Next base: position 8,446,694 of record NW_006408639.1, on the reverse strand, counting down.
GTCCCATAGAACACCTGGTAGTTTTGAATTGCTGACCTTGAGGTTCGCAGCCCGATTCGTAGCCACTATGCTACACTGGAACACTATAAAAGGTGCATTCTCAGAGGTCTGAAAAAGGGAATTCCTAAACCAAAAAACTTGAACCTGGTACAAGAAGTTCAGCAGAAGCCAACTGAGGACCCCTCTGAGTTCTTTAAATGAATCTACCAGGCTTACTATAAGTACACAGACCTTGATCCTGAGAACTCAGCAAATATCCAAATGGTTAACATGATTTTTTATCTCCCAGCACACCCAGGATTTTAGAAAGAAATGGCAGAAATTGGACAGGGTAATTGGCATGAATCCATCCAGCTGGTGGACATCACCTTCGACATATTTAACAGCCGAGAGCATGAGAAATCTCAGGCTGTAACTGTCCTCATAAAAGACCACTAGAGATGAGCCTGTGGGACCCCAGGGAGGAACCTGGAAAGGAATGAGAGCCTTAAGCAAGGACCCATGTGCTTATGCAAAAACCTGGACACTGAAAAAAATAAATGCCCAAACCTCAGGGGAGGATCTGGTAGAAAAAGCCATCCAACTCAACAACAAGTTTTGTTGTCTGCAGAAGACTAATGTCAGGGGGTAAGGGGCCCAGCATGATTTGACATCAACCTCTGCCATCCCTATTGCCCCTACCCGCAGGGCCTCAGCTGAAAATTCTAATGGGGACAGTGATGGTGACTGGGATCTCAGGGAAGCCTGAGGCCCAGTTCTTCCTGAAACCCCTGGACTGCTTCATCAGGGAAAAGAAAGTAACTGACGGGTCCGCTCACTGGGCCAGGACCTGCTTCCAGAGTTGCATGTTCAAACAGCTTTCTGAAACCAAAAGTCTGCAGATGGAGGTCCCTCATGAACAGGCCTGGTTATGACTGATTCACACTCAGGAAACCAGTCATATTGGCCTGAGGAGATCCACAATCAGGTATTACCCCCCTCCCTCCCCATGTGGACTAGTGGAACTCTGGGGAGAGCCAACAAGCATCCCCTGTCGAGGTCCGAAACTGACCATCCCACAGAAACCAATATCGTCTCAGAAAAGAGGCCAAGAAATTCATTCTGGCCAGCTCGTCCCGTCCCTATTAAGCCGTCTCCCTGCTGCTAAAGAAGGGAAGCCTATGGCTCACAACAGGACGGATAGGCAATAGCAGGTTATTTTATTGGACAATCTGAATATTATCCTGTGAATTATGGGGCAACTAAACCTGCCATTTCTACCATGATTGTGTAGAAATCATTGACCAAGTATTTTCCAGCCAACCTGACCTGTTTAACTGTATCTGGTGGACTAGATGTTGTTTGTGAACAGAAGTAGTTACATGGAAAAAGGGACTCGGATAGCAGGGTGTGTAATATGTAATCTTACAAGACTGGGTAGAGGCAATAGCCCACCTGCTGGGGAATCTAAGCTCAATAAAACACTGAACTGATTGCACTGATGAGGGCATTAGAAATGTCGGCAGGAAACACTGAATGTGTACCCAGAAGACTTTTGTAGAACTGGGGCAGAAGGATTTGAGAGAAGGGATAAAGAATGAAAAGCAGACTTGGAATTGTTCCGGTTTTGAGAAGTTAAAAGCTAAAAAGTAAATGGCTTTTATTAGAATGGTTCTGATCCTGTGACAACTAGCACTGGCTCTTCCTAAATGAATCCTAGAAATGACCCACTACAGGAATGATGCCCTGACTTGGTTCATTAGGCCCTGGCACTAGAACAAGAAATTTAAAAAAAAAAAAAAAAAAATTCATTCAGGAGGTTAGCTCTGACTGTTACCTGCCTCAAGAACAATCCCAAGACAGGCTGTCCTGAACCAATATTAAGGTAAACAACCCCCTGGAAATTAACAGGTGGATTTCATACAGATGGCCCAAGCTGGGGAACTAAATATTTGCTGTTTTTATTTTTGTAGACACCTTTTCTGATTAGGTAGAGATTTTCCCCCACCAGAACTAAGAACTTCAAAAACAGTGAAAATCCCCTTGAAGGAGATGACCTCCAAGTTTGGACTTCCAGAGGGTCCAAAGTGACAACAGAGCAGTAAACACCTACAGATGAAATGGAGATTGCAGTCAACGTGGAGGTTCAAGAAAATGAACCAGACTCTAAAGAGAAACAAATGATAAAACTGTTAGGAAACTTATCTACATTGGGACCAGGTGTTGCTTTAGCCCTGTTTCGAATTCACGTAGCCCCCGAGAAGCGGGCTTAAATTGAGCCCTTATAAGGTTGTATACAGTAAACCTTCCCAAGCAGCTTCCCTCAACCCTCTACCTGACCTCAGCCAACGTTTAAAGGCGCAGTGGTATGCACAACACCTCCACCACACACTTTCTATTATTTTGTAAAATTGCTTCCTTCCCTACAGGTAACCTGACCCCTTCCAGCCTGGAGGTCATACTCAGCTCAGAACTTGGAGAGATGGACCTGAAAACCAATTAGAGAAAAAAGTGGACTGGATCCTGGGAAATACTCCTTCTAGCCATGCTGTCAGCTGTCAAGTTAGCCAGACTCAACTTGGACACAATGGGACTCTCATAAGACATTATTCCTTTCTAAGGGATGAAAAACACTTGGGCCTATTTAGCTCAGAGCGTAATAAACGTATCTGATTTGTTTTTCCTTTTGGGAGGGCATCCAGAAGCATCTGCAAAGATTACTGAGGGCTGGAACAAGAAATTATCTTAAGCCCAGCAGTCAAGGTAGAAGGAGTCCCCACCTGGATTCACCATAGCAGGCTGAAGAAAGCCTTGTCTCCATGAGAAGCTGAAACTGACCCTACCAACCCTCCTAACATTGAGATGTATAACCCGCCCTGCTTCATCCACAAACCAGGAGCTGGCTGATCTACTCATGGCCGAAGCATGGGGATGTCCGCTGTGGGATTCATTTGAATTAGACTTTGGCGTGTGGGAAAGGGAGAAATCTGTGTAATCTATACACCCACACCACCAAGGTGGACCAAACAGTAACCACACTACTCTTCTATAGTGGCTATAAAAGAGAGGGCACCCTCCTAGGTAACTGAATCTATAACCCTTCTTGTGCATCAACAGACACAGATACTAAATGCCATCTATCAAAATAGATTAGCCCTAAACTACTTACCGGCTGCGGAGGGAGGAGGGGTATGCGAGAAGGTTAATGTTGCTAACTGCTGCATACAAGCAGATGACCAGAATCTGGTAATAGAAGACCTTGTAAAAATGTAGAAATTTGCCCATGTCCCTGTGCAAACCTGGAGTCCGTGGAACCCACAGAGTCTATGGGGAGGGTAGTTCTTCACCTTTACAGGGTTCAAGACCCTCGTGGGTGGGGTTTTATTTGGAATTAATCAGTCCATGCCTCCTCCCACTAGCAATCAGGGCCATGGGAATTGCCATTAGAACTAATCAATCGAAAGGGGTACCAACAATCCAAATCAATACCAAAATCCCCATTCCTTACATAGATGATGCCCCTGGGGAAAAGGTCCCAAAGGGCATCAAAGGGGGGAATGAACAGGAAAAGGTGAAAATCATTCACTGCCCTCTCTTGCCAGGAGACAAGCTAAAATGCTAACCAGGTCACCAAATGGGACCAATCCCCCTGGCTTCCCCCCTGCCCTCAAACAGGTATGCAGCCTGGCCCCTTCCCGACTCTGACCCCATACAGGCCATGTTGCCCTCCATTCGGGGCTCAGAATCTGGAGATTCTGGCTTAATAAAATAAAGTTAGCTGGCTTAATAAAATCTAAAACTCTCCTTCACCTCTCCGAGTGGCCTTGGTTTCTTCCACCATGAATCCAACACTGCTGTTAGATAGTGTTTAGAGTTGTATAGAGTTTCCAAGGAGTGGCTGGTAGGTTTGAACTATCGACCTTGCAGTTAGCAGTCCAATGCTTATCCTACAGCGCCACACCAGAACTCCATCCGATGTTGGCTATAGGATTATAAAATTTTAAATTATAATTTCTATTTTGCAGATGAAGATATTTGTTTCTGGGGAGCAGTTAAGATGGCTAAACCTTGAATTTAGCTCTCCAACCTTCAGGTTCAGTGCTCTTTCCATTAGAACAGGTTATTATTATTTTCATTCCTTAGGCAACTTTCAGGCCAAGGAGAAAGGGGTGAAAAAAATTAGAGCTGAAGGACCTTTGAAACACTTATACTTGAACAGTGAAGGAGGCACTGTGTTTAACTTCTATGTTAATTCTGACAACAGTCCCGAGAGGCGGTGGTGGTTATGTGCTGTGGAGTCGGTTCCGACTCAGAGCGATCCTGTACCGGGTTTCCGAGGCTGCAAATCTTTATGGGAGCAGAAACCCTCATCTTTCTCCCGTGAAACAGCTGGTAGTTTCGAACTGCTGATCTTGAGTTTCGCAGCCCGATTTGTAACGACTATGCTACCAGAGCTCCTTATCCCGAGAGGTAGTATTTAATTGTACACTGCAGGAATCCGAGGCTCAGTGAAGCGAATCCATTTGTCAAAGAAATCAGCAAAAGGGAGACCTCAGCTCAGTCTGACTCTAAGGAATAAACCCTTAACCGTGACACAGGCTTTTTCTTACCTATGAGCAATCAGAGACCAGACAGCTAAGTGATTTGCCCCAGGTCCCTCTGAGTTCTGGGGCCAGAACCTGGGCTTTTTGTAAGGAATCTTATGAAGTCTTTAGGGTTGCCTTTGACGTAACTGCCACTCTACAGGCAGAAAAGACCTTTGGTAAAACCATAAAGCTGATTAACTGAACAATATCGAAGCGTGTGCACTGAAGATCTATTCCCGACAACATGACAGGTAATTGGGTATGAAACCGCCAAGCGGATAAGGAACCTACAAGTCGTACAAACACGTGCGGAGCTGTGCGTAACTCTAGTCTCCGTCTCCCTAGTCCCGCCTCCACCCTGTTCCCAAGATCCACGAACGCAGCTCTGGGGGTCGAGCTCCGCCCCTACCTGGAAAGGCGCTGGCTCCACCTCCGGGGGCCAAGAACTCACAGGCAAGTTCTCGAGGCCGCACGCGACATCCTGCTGTTCAGGCTGAGCCTCAGGCTCCTCTTTTGAGACTGCTAATCCTAACGACTGCATCTTCACAATTTTCAGAAACATATCGCCCCTTAATGCCGCGCCTACCGCTGTGACCTTTTGAGTTTCGCAGATAATGCTGGGAGTTTTGCCCCATAGCCTCATGGGACTTGTAGTTTTTTGTTCGTGGTAGTGGCAAGGGAGGGCTACTAGTCCCTCAGCGTTTGTTGACGTTTTGGTCTGACTTCTTTTTGGTTTTGACCCCGATACAGTAATTACAAAACCATGTTAGGCACGCACGAAGAGTTGGGAATACAAAACAACAAACTAAATCTAAACACTGCTATCTTGTCGATTCTGATACTACACAGAACAGACTATAACTGTTCATTGTTAAGTGTCTTGTCATTTCTGACTTCCAAGGAGCAGCTGGTGAGTTTGAACTGCCGACTTTAGAACCAAGTCAACTTTAAGGTCGAGTGCGTATCCTATGGGGCCACACCAGGACTCCTGTGTCTGCTCCTTAGGGTGTTGGTTGTGTGCTGTGGAGTCGGTTCCAACTCACAGTGACCTTGCATAGGGTTTCCTAGTTCTGGGAGTAGAATTTCTCACCCTTTGTACAGCTGGTAGTTTCGAACTGCTAACCTTGACTTCACAGCCCTACTCTTAACCACTAGGATACCAGCGCTCCTTAGAGATTTGGAAACGAAATCTTCGAGGAACAGACTGCCTCAGAACGGTTGGTGGGTTTTAATCTCCTGATCTGTGGTTAGCAGCCCAATGCTTAGCCCTTCCTGTGGTCATAATGGAGAACTTTAGAGGGGTAATCATTAGTTCACATTTTTGAAAGCTTACAGGTTTGTTGGAGTAGGGAGGCACACATTTTATGCTGAGAGGTGGGGTGAGGGTTGCAGGAATGAACACCAGGGCGCCTAAAGATTTGAAACTTGTGTGGAAATGGATGTCATATGTTGGAATTTGGGATCTGACAGTTGTTGTTGTCGTTGTCAGGTGCCATCAAGTCAGAACCGACTCATAGTGACCCCATGCACAGCAGAATGAAACACTGCCCGATCCTGGGCCAACCTCACTACCTCTGCCACACTTGAGTCCATCAATAATGCCACCTGGCCGATCCATCTCATTGGGGGTCTTCCTCTTTTTCTCCGACCCTCCATCTTACCAAGCATGATATCCTTCTCCAGGACTGTTCCTTCCTGACAATATGTCCAAAGTATGACAGACGAAGCTTAGCCATCTTGGCCTCCAAGGAGCACTCTGGCTGCACTTCTTCCAAAACAGTAGTATACACTTATAGGACACTCTGATTCCCTGTTGACTTCCTGTTTATCTCCCCCCCCCCCCACACCCCCAAACCAACCAGTCAACAAAAAACTACCCAGACAAAACGTCCTGATAATTTAAAAACTGCTAAATTTTGTGGAATCTTTCTGAGGTCCCTGGGTGGCCCAAACTGTTTGCACTGGACTACGAACTTAAAGGTTGGTATTTTGAAGCCACCCAGACATAGCCTAAAAGAAAGGCCTGCAGCTCTGCTTCATAAAGATTATAGTTAAGCAAACCTTATGCAACAATTCTACTTTGTAATTCCTGGGTTTGGAATTGACTCTGCAGTGGGTTTGATTTGTTGGTTTTATGGACTACCTTACCAAACGTTCTGTGGAACGATTGTCCTGTACCTTCTCCCTGAAGCCCTCCCCCTCCCTCTCCCAGGTTCAGTGGCCTCACTAACCTGGAGACATCTCAGTCTTGCAGCCCTTTCCTTCTCAGTATTCTTCGTATCTTACTGTCCCTGACATGTTGGTGTGACTCAGGCTTCCCTTCTTCACCCACTTCACCTAACCTGCATCCACTTCCGTGGCTTCAGATAGAATCATAAAGCAGCTGAGTTGCTCTTCAGTCTCTTCAGCACATTTCTCCTCAACTCCAGTGACCTAGTGATGCTATAACAGAAATACCACATTTCTGCTTTAACGAGCAGAAAGGATCCTGTCACAGTTTAGGAGGCTAGAGTTCGGAATTCAGGGCGTCAGTTCTAGGGGAATGGCCTTGTCTCCTTGCAGTGTCTGTGGGCTCGGTAACCCTTGGAGATCTCCGTGTGTCTTGGCACCAGTCTTCTCCTGAGTATAGAAGGTTTTCAGTGCAGGGACCCAGAATCCAAATGATGTGCTCTATTCTTGGCTCTTCCTTCTTGGGAGTAGCCGGGTCCCCTTCTCTCCTTACTTCTCTCTCCTTTGATCTCTTGTGAGATGAAAGGGAAGCTCCCCTTACATGGTCTTAGGGCTGTGGCCTGAAAAAGGATATTGCATTACACCCTAAGCCCCTTGCTGATGATATCAGATTGCTTCACGGGGAAGATTACACCATTCCATAACTGGCAAACCACTGAGAATTGTGGCCCAGCCAAGTTAACACATATTTTGGGGGGATACAATTCAATCCATGACAAATATTGAACTAATTATTGGACATTTCTACTTTCTGTTATGTAGTCACCTCAAGGTCAAAACCTAAATTGATTCATTGTTGTTGTTGTTATGTTCCGCGGAGTTGGTTCCGACTCATAGGGACCCTGTACAGGGTTTCTGAGGCTGTAAATCTTTATGGGAGCAGAAAGCCTCATCTTTCTCCCGTGCAGCAGCTGGTAGTTTCGAACTACTGACCTTGAGGATAGCAGCCCGATTCATAACCAATACAAATCTTGCATTTACTTCTTTAAAATAAGCTAGGAGAATAGTTCATGATGTATAGAGCTACCAAATCAGGTTACCAAAGAGTAACCCTGTCTTCTCCTTAGATCCTCTAGTTAAGGACTTTTGAAGCCAAGCCCTGTTTTTCCTTCCTTCATAACACTTTTCATTTTTATTCCTTCTACTCAGTCTCAATCTCAGGCTCTCTTTTCTTGCTTGGACTAGTGCAGTAATTCATTTCAACTCTCTCCTTCTCTATACCTTCAAATCACTTTCCCTGCCACTGCTATAATAATCTTTTGCAAATGCACAATTACATTTCACTGAGCTCTGGTAGTGTAGTGGTTACAAATCAGGTTGTGAACCTTATCAGCGGTTCGAAACTACCACCTGTTCCGCAGGAGAAAGATGAGGCGTTCTACTCCTGTAAAGATGTGCAGCCTGGGGAACCCTGTTCAGGGTCAGTATGAGTCGGAACCAACTCCACAGCACATCACGGCAACCAACCTTAAAGTCCTGTGTGTGCTCTATGTTTTCTCTGAGAGTCTACCTTCTCTTGTCTGGTTTATAAGGCCTTGGAGGTCCGCACGCTAATTCTTTGACATCTGTTGCTTCCAGTCCCTGCTTTGAATCCCTTGTTCTATTTACATTTTTCAACAGGTCATTGGTGCTTGTATGTTTTTCTTCATATTATTCTATGTCTTGAATACCTTTGCTCATACCTCTTTCCATTCAGTTCCAATGTCCCCATCGCTGTATCTTTTCTGATCCCAGTACCTATAAAACTAGTTGCTCTTCCTTGTGTATAAGAAATAGCTCATAGTCCCTGGACCTGTGTAGTGGATTCACAGGCAAACCCTTCCTATCTCATTCATTAAAACGATAAGACACAGAGAATCATTTTGTTTGAACTTCAAGCATCTCATTTATGTACCTTTCCTTTTCCATGCTCTTGATATAAAGTCAAGGTCATTCTGAGTCTGTGGCTGTTGATGAGAGTTCCATGTCACGCTTACTCTGAGTTCCAGTTTCGTGTCTTTAGAGTGGAACAGGAACTAAAGGGAAGTGAGGCAATCTGAGCTCATGCTATCACTCACACGCCCGTGATAAAGAATCTTTAGAAACTTGTCTTTTCCTCCTGAACTCTTTCTAGAAGGTTTCACTTCATTTTCCTAGAGGAGGGAAACTCCTATTGCACTGGGAGTCTATCACCAATAGCTCAGACGATAGCACTTATCCCTAAATTGATAGGTTTGGGAACAAACACTCAGGTCAGGCTGATAAATATGGGTATCCATGAGCAGGGAAACAGTCACTTCGTTCTGCAGTAACCACACATAATTGGTATAAAAATTCTTTTTGAAAGCAGGCATCTAGGGGGAAATAAGAAGTTAATTTTACATAGCAAAGTACTACTGTAAAATGGCACACGATCTGGAATTAGACGTCCCCTACACTCACATTCCTAGATTGTGACCATGGGCAACAGTAAGAACCAGTAATGAAGAACCGATTTCAACTCATGGCGACCTCATGTGTGGCAGAGTACAACTGTGCTTTGTGGGATTTGCGAAGGCTGATGTTTCAGAAGTAGATTCCTAGGCTTGTCTTCAAGGTGCTTCTGGGTGTACTAGAATCCTAAATCTCTAAGTTAGCAGCTGAGTGCATTCACCATCTGCAGCACCCAGGGACCCCAATAATGAGCATTTATTGAGCTATTTTTGGCCAGGTACTGGTTAAGCACTTTCCATATAGGAATTCATTTATTTTCCATAACAAAGTGATTGAAACACCCACCAGGGGGTCATTTTAAAATCAATTAAATGTTCATTCTCAGATCCTGGGGTGACACTGTAGGAGAAACACTGGACTGCTAACCACAAGGTCAGAAGTTCAAACCTATCTGCTGCTCCTTGGAAACCCTATACAGGGTCGCTATGAGTAGGAACCAACTTGATGGCACTTGACAACAAATGTTCATGCTCACTGACTTATAGAGACCAAACTTGGTATTAGGTTCACTCAGAAGGTGTAGGACAAAACTCACTTGGCCACCAAGGAGCCTTCAGATGTTGTTCTTCTGAGAGACTAGAGAATAGTGCTTGTAACTGTTGATACAGCTGGTCCCAGAGCTTCCTGAGTGTCTGGATGATGACCCACATGCAGGAAAGAATAGCCTCACTGGTAGGACATGGGAGCGTCCTGAACTAGAACCCTTCTATAGAAATCATAGCCTAAGGAAACCCAAGTCTATAGGACCCTTATTTACAGTTCTATAGCCCAGATGCAGTTTTCCACTCCAGGGTCGTGTTTTCCATAAGTAGCAGACAATTAGGAGACAGAGCTATACCATTAACTTGATGAAATTAACATGCATTTTTTGGCCACAGTACTACTGTTGTTGTTGTTGTGTGCTGTTGAGTCGGTTCTGACTCATAGTGACCCTGTACAGAGTTTTTGAGGAGCAGCTGGTGGCTTTGAACCACTGATCTTGCAGCTAGCAGTCCAGTATTGATCCTATAGCACCACACCAGGACTTATAGATGAGGAAGCGGGCAAAGACAGGTATCCTGGTTTCCTTACTTATCAAATTGGACATGTGCAGATATGGTCATCTGCTTCTGTTTTTTGGGCATCTTCAGGGGTTATCTGTGGCCTTAATACTTAAATGGGTATGTAATTTGGTATTTTTTATGCTTTCTGAATGCCTCCAGGTAGATGTGATCAGGAAATGGGCTTACCTTTTCACTCTTCTTCCTGAGTAGCTTCAAGATGCCACTGTTGGTCATTTTGACGTAACTTAGGATTTAATTTTCGGCCTATTTCCTCTTTAGTCTGCTTGTCCCGCTCCACAATTCCTGTTCAGGCCTTTTTTCTAGTTGGAAACAGTTCAGGGTCGGCTGTGGCCATTTGGTTTTAATTGGAAACTGTCTCTTTAAATTTCGAGGAGATCTGTGCGCATGCGTAGTAGAACCCTCCGAGGGTGGGACTGGGGTACCCACTAGCTCAGGCACCCCTATAGGCACCAGAATGGAGGTGCGCAGACAGCAAGGGACCAATGAACAGATACCAAAAGAAAAGAATGTCCACACCTTTATCTCCACGGTTCTGCCAGGCGTCTGTGGCCGCTCTGATCCTTCTCCCGTGTGATCTCACTCAAGATGGCGGCTACTGGAGCAGCTGAGCGTCCCGGACTAGAAAGATAGATTTCTTGCTTCTGCCACAAATTCCCCCAGCTGTAAGCCTGCCAACCTTCTAAATATTCCTTTATATGTGGTTCAGAGTTCTGGGACCCTGAGCCTGCTTGGTTGGGTATTCTGTGTTGTTGTTGGCGGAGCTCCTTTACTGTATGTCCACCCGATCCGCCATCTTGTTTGTTCCTTACTTATAAAATTGGGATAGTAATTGTTGCTTCATAGAGTTGTATTTTTTGAATGAGTTAAAATTGGAGAGCAGGTAAACTTTTACTTTCTGTGATGGGGATACTTTTCATTTAAATTAAAAATATTTTTTTACTTGTAACATGTAAACTGTTTATAAGGAAATCATCAACAACATTTAGAGAATGAGAGAGGGAAGAGGTGGAAGTCAGAAGCCTATTCCATTCTGCCCATTATGTAGCCTGATTGCTGTTTGTTGTTAGGCGCCTTCAAGTCACTTCCTGCTCCATGTACAAGAGGATGCGCCGCTGTCTGGTGCGTCATCCTCACAGTCTTTGCTGTATTTGAGGCCACTTTTGAAGACACTGTTTCAGTCCATCTCATCGAGGTTCTTCCTCTTTTTTGATGACCTTCTACTTTACCAAACATGTTCTTCTCTAGGGACTGTTTCCTTCTGACAACCTTTCCAAAGTACATGTGACAAAGTCTCTCCATCCTTGGTTCTGTGGGGCATCTGGCTGTACTTCTCCCAAGACAGATTTGTTCATTTTTCTGGCAGTCCATAGTATTTTCAATATTTTCTTTCCATCTCTCTCATTAATATTTTTCTTCATGGGGTTGTCAGATATATGTGTTGTGTGAATAGTGACCTTTGAGAGTCATTTCTTGGGTCTTACATACGTCTCTTTGTTTCTTTTATTTTTCATGTACACTAAAAAAAAAAAATCAATTTCAAGTCTCGTTTTGTGATTTGATTGTGTGTTGCTATGTTCAGGTACTTAAAATTCATTTTTTAAATAGGATAATGGTTGCTATAAACAAAGTTTTCTGAAAAGTCAAAGTTTTGAAGTATGACAGCCAAAGTTTAATGGCTGTTCACCCAGAAAATATTGTATCAGTCATAGCTGTACACTGCTCTCACTTTAGAGGGGAGCGTGAAATAACACAATTTACTCTCTTGATGTGGGGCTATAAGATAAGCATTGTACTGCAAACCACAAGGTTGGCAGTTCAAATCTATCAGCTGCTCCTCGGAAAGTCTGTACAGGGTCGCTATGAGTTGGAACTGACTCAATGGCACATAACAACAACAATAGTATAATTAATGCACTCAAGGAAGATTCCATTAATCTAAGTGTTATAGAACTTCCAAAGAGGGAAAGACGACTTCTACGTGGAGACTTGGGAAAAGCTTCATAGAGAGGAGTCTATTGACCTTGAGCATGGAGAGGGTTTAGAAAGGTGTTCCAGAAGAAGGAACAGCAGAAGCGAAGGAACACAGAAAAAATATTTACCTAGGAAAGAATCATTTCAAATTGGCTGGAGATATTTTAGTTTGGTCAGAGAGACCAGTTTCATTTTTTCAGGAATTATCAACCTAAGGGAACTTTGAAAATATGCAGAGAACATGCTGTTCTTGCAACTTAAAAACAAAAGAACCTTTAGCACACCACTTACTTACATGGACAGTGTTGTTTGCCACTTTGGGGATTGTACACATGAAGAAGACATGGCATCTCAGGAGACCTTCTAATCTAGTAAACAAAAACCTACGTGCATAGAGTCATACGAACTGTACGAATGAGAAATAATTAAGGCAGCAACAAGGAAAACCACACCTGTATACCTGTTGCCTATTAATTAGGCTGTTTTTAGTTTTAGAGTCTTTCTTGGGAGCATTTTATCCTCCTGTCTTAGTTCTCTAGAGCTGCTATAACAGGAATAACACAATGGATGCTTTAACAACCAGAAATTTATTCTCTCATGGTTTAGGAGGCTCAGAATCCAAATTCTGAGTGCCGGCTCTTAGGAAAGGATTTCTCTTTGTTGGCTTTGAGGAAATCCCCTTGTCTCCTTTGAGCATCTGTAGGCCCAGATTCTTCATAGATCTCCATCCATCCTGATATCAGTCTTCCCCTGGATCCAGGAGCGTCACAGTGCAGGGACCACAGGGCCAAAGGACCACTCCACTCTCTTCTGTCTTGCTAGTAGCAGGTCCTTCAGTCTCTGCTTATGTCTCCCTCTTTTTATCTTTTATACAATAAAAGGTGTTGCATGCCACACCTGGGGATCAGGGTTAGGTATGATGAAGGGTGATATATCATGGTATGAATCTGGAAGACAGCTACCTGGCCAACTGATTGAAAGAGATCCATATTTGTGCCCATTCCACAGAGAGGTAACCCAATGAAATGTAGGAATCATCCGACAATATTAATATCACATGCAAGAAAATTTTTCTAAAGATAATTAAAAAACAGCTGGAACCATGCATTGACTGGGGACTGCCAAAGGTTCAAGCCAGATTCAGATGATGACATGGAACAAGTGATATCATTACTGCTGTCAATTGGATCGTGGCTGAAAGCATAGAATACCAGACAATGTCTACCTGTTGTTTACTGACTATGCAAAGGCTTTTGACTGTGTGGATCATGCCAAACTGTAGACAACATTACGGAGAATAAGTATTCCAGAACACTAATTGTTCTCATGAGGAACCTGTCCATGGAGCAAGAGTCAGTTGTTAACACAGAGCAAGGGAACACTGAATGGTTTAAAATTAGGAAAGGTATGCACCAGGGTTTTATTCTTTCACCATACTTATTCAATCTGTATGCTGAGCAAATAATCTGAGAAACTGGATTATATGAAGAAGAACTTGGCATCAGGATTGGAGGAAGATTCATTAACAACCTACGATGTGTAGATGATACAACCTTGCTTGCTAAAAGTGAATACTGATGAAGATCAAAGACCACAACCTTTAGTATGGGTTGCACTTTAATGGAAAGAAAGAAATCTGCATCTTAAAAATAACATCATGATAAATGGAGAAAAGATTGAAGTTGTCAAAGACTTTATTTTGCTTGGATCCATCATCAACGCTCATGGAAGCAGTAGTCAAGAAATCAAATGACATATTGCATTAGGCACATCTGCTGCACAAGACCTCTTTAAAGCATTGAAGAGCAAAGATGTCAGCTCGAAGACTAAGGTGTGCCTGACCCAAGCCATGGTATTTTCAATAACCTCATATACATGTGAAAGTTGGACAATGTAGGAAGACCATAGAGGAAATGATGCATTTGAGTTATGAAGCTGTAAAGAATATTAAAGGTACTATAGACTGCCAGAAGGATAGACAAATCTGTGTTGGAAGAAGTACATCCAGAATGCTCCTTAGAAGCCAGGATGTCGAGACTTCATTACTCATACTTCGAACATATTATCAGGAGGGACCAGTCTCTGGAAAAGGACACCATGCTTGGTAAGTAGAGCGTCAGTGAAAAAAAAAAGGAGACCCCACTCCCCAACAAGATGGATTGACACGGTGGACACGGTGGCAGCCACAATAGGTTCAAGTCTAGCAGCAATTGCGAGGATGACTCAGGGCTAGGCTGTGTTTTTCTCTGCTGTACATAGGGTTTCTATGGGTCAGAACTGACTCAACAGCACCTACCAACAACACCATCCTGGTGTGGTGCTGTAGGGTAAGGACTGGACTGCAAAGCATAAGGTCAGTCATTCAAACCTACCAGCTGCTCCTTGGAAACTATACGGGCTCACTATGAGTTGGAACCAACTAGACAGCACTTAACAATAACAACCTCCCACCCTTAATCCTCTTATTGGTTTGTCACATCTTATTACATCATGGGGGGGTATCTACTTCACAACTGCCAAATCCATGAGAATCCCAGTCAAGTTGACACAAAGCCTTAATTATCACAGCCCTTTTGGAAAAATGTTTTGAAGGATCCGTGTCATTTTGTTTTTCTGAAGCTGTCAGTGACGGTGCTTGCAGAGTAAGAGATTTTGTTCATGTCAGCCCTTCCGTTTAATTTGTTTTTCTCTTGCTGACAAAGGGTCTGAAAGTATTTAATAGTGTGTAAGATTAAAATAATGAGAGGTTGTTTGCAGGCTGATATGACCAATTTCCAGAGTGCTACTCAGTCAGTCTTTGATCTTTCTTAGGTTGAAACACCTATTTTATTTTTGTAGGTACATGCTCTTTACTGACAAGGAGTATAGTTCTTTAAAATTTGTTCTGAAAGCTATCAAAGCTTGTTGGTGTTGTTGTTAAGAGCCGTCGAGTCTATTCCGACTCATAGCGACCCTGTATAGGTTGTCCAAGGAGTGACTGGTGAGCTTGAACCACCAACCTTGCAGTTCAAACTGACCTTGCAGCCCAGTGCATTAACTCAGTGATAAACTAGATGGTGAAAAAATATATCTGGAGCATTACTGAGTTGCCCAAATCCACTATTATAAATAAACCTTAGTCCTGAATATTGCATTCTTTTTCTTTTTTTTTTTGACTTTTCTGTTTTGTGAATATTGCATTGACTGTTCGAATTTCTTTTGACCTTTTCACTGGCAGAAGCAAAAGTGATCTGATTAGTAGTAAAGCAAAACCAAAAAAGAAAGTAATGTGCAATAGCAAAATGATAAAAGCCTACAGGTTCAGTTATCTATCTGTATGCCACATTGTGGGTTATGCCCATATAATCTTCTATTTTTGTTTTTTAAGCAAAAATGAGGGTATAATTGAGTGTGTTGTTCTTACGCTTTTTGCCAGTACTGTGTGATTTTGTATTTAGAATCCATGTTGTCATCAAAGTTTCACTAGCATTATATTAAGCTAATCTTCTGGGATGTATTTTGTAGCTAGTGATTAAAGGATTGTAGTCAGCAGAAGTTAGCTATTTGATGATATCAATAGCTACATACATGAAACCATCTGGAACATCTAGTTTTCCAATAATAGCTATCATTGCTAGAGATTCAATTGGCAGAGTATAAATGCTGGATCTTTGCAGGAAGGAGGATTGTGTAAATGAAATCTTCTTTGAAGAGAACAAAGCATAGTAGTTGATATCTGGTGGAGATTTCTTTCTAGCTCCTTGACAATTTTCATTTCTCTCTGCGCATGTCCAGCCACCATTCCATCTGTGGGGATGGCCTTCCTGACTGTCACCTGGAGTTGTTAAAACTGGAGTTGACTTAAAACTGTATTCATAATTTGGGAGCTGAGAGGTTGTTTTATTGTGTTATATGAGTGAGGAAAGCCAGTGTTCCAAGAGAAGAATGAAGGACGACGTGAAAAGGCGCGAGGGGTTCTTGGCTCCGGACAGCTGCCGGTATCTGGCCCCATCGTCTTCTTGATTTTTACAACCTGCCTGTATTTTTATAGCTAATTCTGCCTTTGGATTTAGGTTAAGTCGAAATGGTTTTTTCCTGTTAGTTTAGTCCAAACTTGTGACCATGTACATTTATTATAGCATTAATTTTAGAACCCATGGGCTGGATAATCCACTACTTTGCTCTTTACTGAAGTTAGGTGGTATCTATGCATTCTTGTTCATTTTATAAGTCGATGAGCTCTTTTTGTTTTTTAAAAGGATTTTCCTTTTTGATGTGTTTTCACTAAAGAATGTGTCCCCAAAGTGATATATGACTAGAAATTCACAGCATCAAGAAGCAACAAAACAAATAAGAACTTTGTAGTGCAAGGAAAAATGATACAGTAATACTAGCTACCACATATATAGCACATGGGTGGCTCCTAGGGTAAGCACTGATGACTGTGAACCCCAAGGGTGCCAGTTTGAGCCCATCAGCTGCTCTATAGGAGAAAGATGAGGCTTTCTGCTCCTGCAAAGATTTAAAGCCTTGGAAACCCTAAACAGCATTTAACAACAACAACAACA
>NW_006408639.1:8415050-8429491 GCF_000296735.1 Chrysochloris asiatica | reverse complement strand
CTGTGGAACAGCTGGCAGTTTTGAACTGCTGACCTTAAGGTTAGCAGCTTGACTCATAACCAGTATGCATAGTAAATGTATAATTTCATGAGAAGAAAAACTCTTGCAACTTGTTCCATTTTTTTTATCACCGAATTGTTGTCTAATGAAATCCACAATTTGCTTTTGTTGGTGTGACAGCAAAAAACCATAAAGGTAAAACCACAATCCGAATATTGTTAGTGTAAGTACCCCAGCTGTAAATTACAATCCAGGATGGACTATCAGAGAATCACCTATAATGACATATAATCAGATGGGGATTGTTTATTAAAAGGGAAGGAGATGAGAAAAATAAATGATGTACCTATTTAACCTGAAATGTCACCATCAAGAAATTAATTTCACTCACCAAAGAAACAGTGAACAGATTTGTCATCATGTGTATTCTCAGAGAGGTAAGAGGACAGACTGGTTCTGTTTGCAACTTGACCTTGAAATGCATAGTCTGGAGTTTCTGTTCACACATTTTCATTTTGACTTGGGAAGGAAATGTTGCATACCACCTAGAAGGAGGCCATTTAACAAACACAGGGACCAGTTCTTCCTTCTCCTCAGCTATAAAATAAGGCATATAGTCCAACTTCTTCTACTGGTAATTTTGAAAACAAAAAAGTGTTACTTGGGGCACTTAGTCCCAAAGTTGTTTTTTAACAAATCAATCTGCCCAAATCTACAAATGTCTGTAGGATAATTTCACCAGGTAATCACAAACATAATTTAAGTTAGGCATCCGTAGAGTCATATTAATTTTTAACTTCTCATAATTCATCATTCCTGCAACTTTCTAGACCCGGAGCAGTGTTTTAACTCTGTAAGCTTTCTAACACTAGTTTGGTGTTTGGAAGAAGAAAAGAAACAAACAAAAATGAAGTAAACAATAAAAATCCCTTACCAAATGACCAAGGCTAACTTGGTGTAAGTATCTCTGGAAAAATGTTGATGGCTTATTCTTGTAGTTGTTTAGTGCTGTTAGATCCAAGGGTTTTCAAGGAGCAGCTGGTGGATTTGAACCACCAATCTATGGTTGTGAAATATATATATATATTTGAACTGCCGACCTTGTGGTTCAAACTGACCTTGTGGTCCAGTGCCTTACCCACAGCGCTACGCCAGGACTCATATGATTGATGAGTCTTATCACATAGCTCTGAGTTCCATTCTCCACTAATCCTGATTCTAGCTTTAATCTCCTTGGTTGGAAAGTCTCACCTTTCATTTTTTTCTCCTTGTCATTTTAATTTGTATGTTTTTTTTTGGTCAAATATTTCCATATATATTTACTTTAGTTAAATTTCAAGTCTGAACAATTAAATTAAATTTCATATCCTAGAATTTAAGGAGCTCTGGTAGCGTAGTGGTTACGAATCGGGCTGTGAACTGCTAGGTTCGAAACTACCAGTTCAAAACTACCAGCTGCTCCGTGGGAGAAAGATGAGGCTTTCTGCTCCCGTAAAGATTTACAGCCTTGGAAACCCTGTTCAGGGTCGCTATGGGTTGGAACTGACTTGACGGCACATAACAACAACAACATCCTAGAATTTGTCCATGAGCTCAGCTTTGAAGAGCATTTACTATAATTTGCCTTTTGCAAAGCCCCGAAATTAAAAGCTGATGACAGAGGTAACTAATTATCACCAAAAATGGGTGCCAAAAAAGTGCCACTGAGTTGGTTACGACTCATAGCAACCCTAAATAGGGTTTCAGAGGAGCAGCTGGTGAGCTTGAACCACTGACCTTGCAGTTCAAACCGACCTTGCAGTCCAGTGTGGTAATCCACAGCACCACACCAGGACTCCATTAAATAAAAAAAAGTGAGCTATAGGTTTGCTTTCAAGTGTTGGGTTAAACCATAGGCTTCGATTGTGTACTGTACCAGGCCTGAGCTTTGTGGATGCTTGCCACGGGGGGTCTTTGGCCTTCATGAAGTCTGGCGGTCCATTCTTATGTGAGGCAGCTAATTCACCTTTGCTCTGACTCTGAGACCAGCTGTCTGCTCTAGGTTTGGTTTGGTTTTCAAACAGGAAGGAGAAGCACAAAGGATTGCTGAACTTGGCAAACACAGCTGGTGGGGAAAGAACCATCATGTTTGACTTTGGAAACAGACCAGGAATTGTCAAATGTAACCTTGATTCGTTCTATAGATTTCTGTAGATTAGTTGGACATCTGAAAACATGTAATGCGCCAGACTGCAAAGCCGTTTGAACTGCAAGGTCAGCAGTTCAAGCTCACTAGCTGCTCCTTGGAAACCTTATACAGGGTCGCTATGGGTCAGAACCGACTCGACGGCACTTGACAACAACAACAACCTACTTCCTATTCTTGGGTGATGTTCCCTCTAAGGGTACTGGAGGGAAGGGTACTGACTGACATCAAAGCAAACATTCCACTAAACAAAAGTTTTTTGCGTTTAACAAGCTATTTGTTATGTAAAATTTTAAGGTAATGTAGTGGGGTTAAGCATTGGATTACTAACAACAAAGTCAGTGTTTTGTCCTAGTGTAC
Organism: Chrysochloris asiatica; assembly: GCF_000296735.1. NCBI lineage: Eukaryota > Metazoa > Chordata > Mammalia > Afrosoricida > Chrysochloridae > Chrysochloris > Chrysochloris asiatica. Next base: position 8,426,946 of record NW_006408639.1, on the reverse strand, counting down.
TTCTGTGGGCTAAAGCACTGGACTGCAAGGTAGGTTTGAACTACGAGGTCGGTGGTTCAAACTCACCAGCCACTCCTTGGACATCCTATACAGAGTCACTGTGTGTTGGGACCAACTTGACAGCATTTAACAACAAGAAGTCACTCTGTAGGAGAAAGAGGAGGCTTTCTGCTTCCATAAAGACTTACGACTTTGAAAACACGATGGAGCAATTCTACTCTGTCCTGTCTGGTCCCTGTGGTACTGGTATGTAAAATTTTAAATTAGAAATGATAATGGATAATATATGTATATCTTAGGGCAAATACTAATCTTGGAGAAATTAAACCAATACTTAACTTCTTTTCCTTCTGTTAAAAAGTCTCTGTGTTAATTAGTAAGAGATAACTACAGAACACTTTCTTTTAAATGAATAAATTTACATTTGAGCAATTGGAATTTTTTTTTTATTCCAAACCATCTGGATGAAATCGTATTCCAAGGTTGTTTTTGCATTTACTTAAATTGTTCTGATTTTTGGTTTTGTGTTTTTAAAGTAAATGAAACTATTGTCAGATTCTTAAAGGTAGTAGCTATTGGAAACAACTTTATATCTAAAGAAACACCACGTTAGGACGGGGTAAGGAAGATGAAGAAAGGTGAGAGACACCATGGCAAAGAAGCCCACAGGGGAGAATGTGTGAAAGACCTGTGTTAGAAGGTGTAAAAATGATGTGAGGGCAGGTATCTGACCTCCTCTAACTTCACAGAGGGGAAGGAGACTCAAAATCTACAGCTCCCAATAGTTCCTATGAAGTACAGATCAAACATGCCTCCATCCTCCAGACTTTTCACCGACGCTGACACCAGCTGTCTGTCTCATACCACTCGCTACTTCTCGCTGGGTTTGCTAATTCCTCGCAATGGCCACGCAGAACTCGCAGAACATACTCACAATTACAGAATTTATTAGAAAAGCATCAGGTTATAATTCAGGATCAGAAGTTATTCAGGATATAGTTCTTTGAACAGGCCAGCCTCGTCTCAGCTGTGCCCATAGGCCTGCCCAGGTCCTGGAGTCCCGTGACATCTGCCCTGCTCAGACTAACGTTACAAAGCTCTTTTAGCTATGTCTATGGTATGGTGTTGTAAAGGAGCTCTGGCAGTGTAGTGGTTAGGAATCGGGCTGCCAACCTCAAGGTCGGCAGTTTGAAATTACCAGCTGTTCTGTGGGAGAAAGATGAGGCTTTTTGCTCCCGTAAAGATTTGCAGCCTTGGAAACCCTATACAGGGTTGGTATGAGTCGGAACCGATTCCACGGCACTTAACAACAACATGGTATGGTGCTGTAGGATAAGCACTGGACTGCAGGGTTGGTTTGAATTGCAGTGTTGGCAGTTTAAACTCACTTTGGAAACCCTATACAGGGTCGATATGAGTTGGAACAGACTCGACAACATATAAAAACAGCAACATAAATACCCCAAGGAGCCCTAGCAGTATAGTGGATTATGACCTGGGCTGCTAAATCAACTACTCAAGATCAATAGTTCAAATCTACTAGTCACTGTGTGGGAGAAAGGTGACGCTTTCTTCTCCCATACAGATTTACAGCCTTGGAAACCCTATGTACAGGGTCACTGTGACTTGGAACTGACTTGGTGACACAAACATCACCACCATAAATGCCTAACCTCCATTATGCAGCTGACACGGCCTTGCTTGTTGGACGAGATGAGGACTTTAAATACTGATGAATATCAAATGCTACCACCTTAAGTATGGATTACAAAGATGACAGCCTTCAGGATGGATTGTTTCTTAATGACAAGAAAGCAAAATTTTCACAACTGGGCCAGTAAATGACATCATGATAAATGGAGAAAAGATTGAAGTTTTTAAAGACTTCATTTTGCTTGTATCCGTAATCAGCACTCATAGAAGCAACAGTCAAGAAATCAAAAGGAATATTGCATTAGGCAAATCTGCTGCAAAACACTTCTTTAAAGTATTAAAGGGCAGAGTTACAAGACTTAGTTATAAGACTAAGGTGCATCTGGCCCAAGCTATGGTATTTACAAACACCTCATATGCGTGTGAAAATTGAACAATGAATAAAGAAACCCATATAAGAATCGATGCATTGGAGTTATATCATTAGAAAAGACTCTTAAAAGTACCATAGACTGCTAGAAGAACAAACAAATGTGTGTTGGAAGAAGTACATCTAAGAGTGTTCCTTAGAAGCCAATATGGTAAGACTTGATTTCATATACTTGGGACATGTTATCATGAGGGACCAGTCAGTCCTGTTTGGGAAGGTGGAAGGTCATGGGAAAGAGAAAGATCTCCAACAAATTAAATTGGCACAGTGGCAGCAGCAGTGGGCTCAAGCACACCATTTATGAGGAGGGTGCAGGACTGGGCTGTGTTCTCTTATGCATTGGTTGCTGTGAGTCTGAACCAACTCGGTTGCATGTAACAACAATAATAAATGCCCAGAAGCATTTCACTCTACCAGTAAGCCTTGGCCTGAAGGCACTCATTCTTAGCTCCACCAAGTGCCTGAAGCCACTCCATTCTGCTGGCAAGCCTCCTGCCCAAAGACACTCAGCTTTTTTGCTCCAAGGGCCGGTCTCCTGGTTCTGCTGGCTCTACTGCCACCACTTCTCTGCCTCTTCTTGATGGTAGTGAGATCCTCCTTTCCATCTCTGAAATGGCTCATTTTAAGCCTGGAAAGACAACAAAACTAACAAATCTTCTCACTCATTAGGATGCCATACACCTCCACAAAGGTGCCATGTACCTTAGCAAGCTATCCCATCCCCATGGTGGACCACAAGTAACTTGCATTTGCATAGTCATTTCATTGGAGTTATAAACGTTATAATTAGTGGGCCATATCAAGTAACTCGCTGTACCACAGCGTAAAGATATAAATCATTCTAAACGTGATCAAAGAGATTTTACGCTTAGAAATGTGGCCTGAGTCAAACTTCAAAGGCACCTTTCTTGCTTCCCTTTTTAGAATTCATGCCAATTTGTTTTTTAACTTTGTACTTGGGAACTTAATTTTGTCCTTCCTGAAAGGTCGCTATAAAGAAACCATTTTCGTTAAGGGGCAATCAAACAGGAGCACGGAATCAATGAAGTAGGTGGTAAAAAAGCAACTTGATTTTTGTTCCCTGAAGAAATAGAAAAGTTTATTCAGTAACCATGAGACCAAGTTATGTATTATTCACTACAAACCTTTTCTGGCACAAAGTGAGGTGTAAATTATTTATTTTGCCTGATGAAATAATGTGTAAAAAAGGAAGAGAGAGAAAGGCACTCTAGGGTAAATCAAAATGTGAGGGAACTGTAGAAGGAGACAAGGGGAACGCGAGACAGAGATTAAGATATAGAGCAGAAAGGACAGGGGAAACTTGGGTTCTTGTGAGTTTATGATCCTGTGATGATTTAGCTTATTGTCAATCTGGAACTGTGCTCAGTTTGAAAATATTTTGATATTTCCCATTGAAATTCTAGATTTTATTTATTATTTAACATTTGGTACTTATTGAGAACTTAAGTACTTGTAAGTCATTGTGTTAGAGTTATGGAGAATAATTATTTTTGTATTTAATAAGCGAATGCTATATACTAGGAGTCCTGGCGTGGCACTGTGGGTTAATGCACCAGACTGCAAAGCCATTTGAACTGCAAGGTTGGTGGTTCAAACTCACCAGCTGCTCCTTGGAAACCCTATACAGGGTCACTATGGTTTGGAACCGACTCAACAGCATTTAGCAACAACAACAACAATATGCTAGACATTTGTTATTGTTAATTGCAGTTGAGTTGGTTATGACTCATAGCAAGGCTATACGTCTTTGCAGGAGCAGAAAAGTTCATTCTTGTTCCACAGAGTGACTGGCGAGCTCCAACCACTGACCCTGTGGTTCACAGAACAGATGCTAGACACTAGACAAAGCTTTTTATGTGGGAGTCCTGGCGTGGTGTTGTGGGTTAATGTGCTGAACTGCAAAGACTGTGGTACAAGCTCACCAGCCCCTCCTCAGAAACCCTATTCAGGGCTGCTGAGTTGGTACTCGCTGTACAGCACCTATCAACAGCAATCTTTAACCCTTACATTAATTCTGCTTTGTTGTTGTTAAGTGCCGTCACTAGTGGGAGGATATTGCCACCTCTCCCCTTGTCTGTGTTACATGTAGAAAGAAAAGAGATATAGAGAAGATGAATGAGGTCTAGAGTCGATTACTGTTTTTAACGGTCCTGATCTGTAGTGTTTGCTGATTTCTATTGTAGTGTTTGGACTGTCAAAAGAACCAATAGATCTGTTTTGGATGAAGTGCAACCAGAGTGCTCCATGGAGGCCAAGATGGCTAGGCTTTGTCTCTCATACTTTGGACACATTGTCCGGAGAGAACAGTCACTGGAGAAGGATGTCATGCTGGGTAAGATGGAGGGTCAGAGAAAAAAAGGAAGACCCCCAACGAGATGAATCAGCCAGGTGGCATCATTGATGACATCTAGTGTGGCGGTGGTAGTGAGGTTGGCCCAGGAGCAGACATTGTTTCATTCTGCTGTGCATGGGGTCGCTATGAGCTGGTTCTGACTTGATGGCACCTGACAACAACAACAACATTGTAGTGTTTGCTGATTTCCATTGCTTAAGTAAATATACTATGGCGCATTGCAAATATCAGCTGTTTAGCGACTGACTTGCAACAGTTTCTGAAAAATAAATTATTTTAGAGAGGAAGTTTGAGCCAACTTCAGCACCCTACTATAAGTGATTGGCCACATGCCCTCAAAACACTTAGTCTGGCTGGGGAAAAAGGCGATATGCGTTGGAGTAGAAGATAGAAGAACCAGGTAGTCTGAAAGTGCAGAGCAAAAAGATGCTTTCATTTAGTGGTTCTTTTGTACTTTTATTCGAAAAGGTTCTATAATGGGGTGATCTGCACTGTGTTTTGAGGAATGAGTAATGTTTGAAGATGTGGAATTTGAGGCAAAAGAGCTGGAGGAGAATTCCAGATAATTGGAGAAGTCTGAACAAATATCGTTCACTGTTCATTTGTATCCTATGCTTCAGGTTTGCAGCAGCAGTACTCGTAACGGGCCACACGGTGGTGGGATAACTCTATCCTTTTCCACTGTAATACAAATGATAAAATATCCATTCTACATAAACTGGACACAAAGTTTTTCCCTGCTAAAAATGAGAGAAAAGAGTTAAAGAATTCCTGTAGTAATTGGGATGAGACATTTCAGAGAAATGTTTTCTTTTGTTGTGATATACTTTATACATATTTATATAGTCAAGGAGAAATTTAACCCTTTAAATGGGTTAAAAAACAACGATGTCACTTGGAGGACTCAAGTGCGCCTGACCCAAGCCATAGTCTTTTTAATCATCTTACTCACTTGTGAAAGTTGGACAATGAATGCAGAAGACTAGAGCAGAATTTATGCCTTTGAATTTTGGTATTGGTGAAGAATATTAAATATATTATGGACTGCCAGAAGAATGAACAATTTATGTCTTGCTTGGTAAGGCTGTTGTTCTTAGATGTCATCGAGTCAGCGCTGACTCAGAGCAACTTTTGCAAAACAGAATGAAACACTGACCAGTCCAATGCCACCTTCACAATTGTGGCCAAGCCTAAGCCCATTGCTGTCGCCACTGTTCTAGTCTGTCTTGTTGTGAGTCTTCCTCTTTTTTCTCTGACCCTCCACTTAATAAAACATTATGTTCTTTTTCATGGACTGGTCCCTCCTGAAAATATGGCTGAAGTATGACTTCCAAGGAACATTCTGGTTGTACTTCTTCCAACCTACAGATCTGTTCTTTTGGTAGTCCACGGTACTTTGAATATTCTTTAACACTGTAACTCAAATGCATCAATTCTTCTACAGCCTTCCTTATTCACGTCCTAATTTTCACATGCATATGAGGTTATTGAAAATACCATGGCTTGAATCAGGTTCACCTTAGTCCTCAAACTGACATCTTTGCTCTTCAACATTTTACGGAGATCTTGTGCATCAGATTTGAATAATACACTATGTTATTTGAATTCTTGATGCTGATTCCCCTGAGTGTTCATGGTTGATCTGAGCAAAATGAAGTCTTTGACAACTTCAATCTTGTCTCCATTTATATGGATGTTGTTTATTGGTCCAGTGGTGAAAATTTTTGTTTTCTTTATACTGAGATGCAATCTATGTGTGGTCTTTGATCTTCATCACTAAGTGTTTTAAGTCCTGTTTGCTTTGTCAGAAAGGTTGTATCATCTGCATACCAGAGGTTGTTTATTAATTTTTTTCCAATTCTAATGCCACATTTTCCATCATATAATGCAGTTTCTTGGATTATTTGTTCAGCATACAGATTGAATAAGTGTAGTGAAAGAATACAATCAAGGTGCAGACCTTTTCTAATTTTATACCATTCAGTGTTCCCTTGTTCTGTTTGAATAACTGCCTGTTGGTCCATGTACAGATTCTTTCTGAGCACAATTAAGTGTTACGGAATACTTATACTCTGCAATGTTGTCCATAGTTTGTCCTGATCCACACTATCAAAAGCCTTTGCATAGTTCATAAAGCACAGGTAAACATCTTTCTGGGATTCTCTGCTTTCAGTCAGGATCCACCTGATGTCAGCAATGATATCCTTCATTCCACATCCTTTTTTGGATCCAGCTTGAACCTCTGGAAGTTCTCTGTCAATTTATGTTTGCAGCCATTCATGTATTATCGTTAGCAAGATTTTACTTGCATAGGATATTAATGGTATTGTCTGATGATTTCTGCATTTGTTGGGTCACCTCTTTTTGGAATGGGCACAAATATGGATAACTTCTAATCTGTTGACCAGGTAGTTGTCTTCCAAATATTTTGGCATAGATATGAAATATACTATAATATTAAACATACTGTGGACTGCCTGAAGAATGAACAAATCTGTCTTGCTTGGTAAAGTTGTTGTTGTTAAGTGCTGTCAAGTTGGTTCTGACTCATAGTGACTCTCTGTAGGGTTTCTAAGGGGTGGCTGGTGAGTTTGAAACACTAACCTTGTGGCTCAAATGACATTGCGGCCCAGTGCTTATCCTACAGTGTCACACCAGGACTCTTGCTTGGTCAAGTAGAGGTCTACTAAAATATAGACTCTTAATGAGATAGACTGACACAGTGTCTTTAATAATGGGCGAATACCTAGCAATGGAGTCCTGGTGTGGCACTGTGGGTTAATGCGCCAGACTGCAAAGCCATTTGAATTGCAAGGTCGGTGGTTCAAGCTCACCAGCTGCTCCTCGGAAACCCAATACAGGGTCGCTATGGGTTGGAACCGACTCAGTGGCACTCAACAACAACAACACCTAGCAATGATTGTGAGAATGGGGTAGGATGGGGCTGTGTTTCTTTCTGTTGTATGTAGGGGCACTGTGAGTTGGAAGTGACTTGATGGTACCTAACAACCACCACAACAAAGGAAAAATGTATGTTCAAGGTCTAGCTTGAATACATGTGAAATCCCAAGTGGACTGAACTGAATAAATTTGAAATATGTATAAAATACTGTCCAGAGATTTTAAACTTGGGACCATGCTTTATCTGTTTGAGAGCTAAGGATTGAGAATATTTTTGTGTTTCATAGTGTTTAAGATACCGAAACAAACATAATTATATTTGTTCCCCAGATTTGAATGGCTGTAGAGTCCTGGTGTGGCACTGTGGGTTAATGTGCTGGACTGCATCGTCGGTTTGAACTACAAGGTTAACGGTTCAAGCTCACCAGCCACTTCTCAGAAACCCTGTACAGGGTCGCTATGGGTTGGAACCAACTTGATGGCACTTAATAACAACAAGAGTCCTAGTAATTATGCCTGCTATCTGGCTCTTATTTATTAGAATGAGATCTGCCAATAGTTGTAAAAATGCTACTTAACTAATTATAGAACATGTTTTAAAATCTGTGTGACCATTTATTTGATGCTAGAGTCATTCATAGGGAGTGTAGTGGCTCTGTAGGGCAAACACTGGACTGCCAACTACAAGGTCAGGCTTCAAGCCCACCAGCTGCTCCAAAGGAGAAAGATGAAGCTTTCTGCTGCTGCAGAGATTTACAGCCTCACAAACCCTGATGGAGTAGCTATGGGTTGAGACTGACTCAGTAGCTCTTAACAACAAAAACGGAGTCATTTATAACAAAAAGTATTTATTGTTAACATTTGTTCATTTAGTGAAGAACACCTGCTCTATGTTGTCCATTATTCTAGGTGTTGTTTAAAAGGCCATTTTCACAGAGTACTCCAAGTAGAAACTGTACAGCCAGACATTTTGTCCCATATGGATTGCATTACCAAAGAAAATGAGTAAATAAAGAGAAAATATAGATTCCATCAACAGTAAGGGAGAATCACTAGAATGGGTGAGAAGCAGAGTGTATACAGAAGGCTGTGCTTCCCAGGAAATCTTCAAGAACAGAATTCAGACAATGAAGCCTTATATATAACCTTGAAGGTATGAACTCTTGAATTCTTCCCAGTCCTGGGCTTTTAAGGTTCTAAATAACAAAGTTATAGTCTGAGGCCATGCCTTCAGCACATCACAAGTTTATGCCACGGTAGCCCGGTTTTGGACCTTGCTCTCTGAGCCTGTGTACTTCTGCATTAAATGAAGTTAAGAACAGTGTCAATCTCATAGGGCAGGCCTGGAGATTTTCTAAGACAGGGGATGTGGGAAGCATTTGGAAACTGGAGGAGATGTGCGGACTCCTCCCTGCATCCTCAAGAGAGGGTGTCCTAGCCTCTAGCTGCTGCCTTTTTACCTCTAGTCGGGATTTCACAAGCTTCCTTCTGTCACTGTCCTCCTCCCCATCTCTAACTCTGAGTTGTGCTTTTTGTATAGTTGGGTTCTGGTTTTGGCTGGGCTAAGCTTCAGGTTTAATATAGCCTTCACTTTGAATGTGGTGAACACTAGAGCCCATCACAAGAAAGTTATGTTGTGTGCAGTAGCAGAGAAAGCTGCCTGATGATAGGATTGGTAGAAAAAGAACAGTGCTCTTTGAACCTACATTCCTTCTTGATTCTCCTAGATAAACGGTAAATAGGAAGGGAGTGAAGTAACACCCTGTTCCTCTGCAAACTTCTGAAACCAGCTTCATCCGATGAGTGGAAATTAAATTTTATTTGGAAATACAGGGCTCCATAATTTCTAGTTTTTGAGTGAAGTAATGATGTATCCAGGAGCTAGGGTAGCATAGTGGTTATGAGTCAGGCTGCTAACCGCAAGGTCAGCAGTTCTAAATTACCAGCAGTTCCGTGGGAGAAAGATGAGGCTTTCTGCTCCTGTAAAGATGTATAGCCTTGGAAACCTTATACAGGGTCTCTATGAGTTGGAACCGACTCCATAACCACCACAATGATATACAAACTCTGTTAGGGTGACTAACTAGAGACTTACCTTCTGGGAAGAGCTAACTGTTTTGGGATGGAGACAAATCATAATAATCAGAATCCTCCCACATCCACCCAAAAACGAAAGAATATTTCTTTTCTAACTGGAAAGACACACGAGGTAATATTCTCTGCTTCTTAATTCTTTGCCTAAAGCTGATGATATTTTTATGCTACGCCAAGATGAAAATACTGTCCATACATAGTTTTTGCAGTTATTAGTAATCTTTGCTTACTGCGTAGAGATATTCACTACGGCTAGGACACTGGCATTTATGCATCAGTGATGGAGAAAGGAAGAACTTGGTTTGTATCACCATATATTTTCTACCTTCCATAGGCGTTTTCTAGTGAAGTACTTCTAAATGCTCAGAGACCTGGATTGAAGAGAGCAGGCGCCTGAACTCTCAGGGGTCATTATTTTGCTTTTATATGTTGTCATCATTAAATTTTTCATGCCACTGCAGAGCTGGGGAAGGTTGTTCAGAAGATGGAGAGAAAAAGAAGTGTGCGTCAGAGCAGAAGCATGACTTCTCCATCCATGAAGTATCCGAAAGGTTTCAGAAGCATTTTATATCCTTATACTGGAAGATTTGCTGAGTTGATGATAATAATTAGTGTTTTCTGAATACAAACAGCTGGCCAATGCAGAACTACACTTGGTTAGGAGGAAAACCAATTTTTGCTTTAAATCCATGGATCCCAAATAGCACTTACGTGCCCTGGGGCTTGGAAGAAAGCTCAGGGATACTGCGGGATGTTCTCAATATTCTAGGGAAACACTATCATGCTCAACATCTGCTCACTACCATGCAAACTACTAGCTTCAAGGTCTCACAGTTTCAAGATTAGATTGAAATGCAGTCTTCTCAGTGAGTTTAAATCTCTGCAAAGCTGGATTTTGTGGAATTGAGGTGACACAAAGCAAGTACTGTCGGGGTTTTCCCTTGACATAGTTGTCACGAGTGTTTGGTTCATGAGGAGGGGAGATCCAGCGGCGATAGGGATAGCGAAAGAATACACAGACAAACAGAAGAAGGGAGACAATGAGGCACCCCAAAGCCAGGGTTGATACATCACTGGTGGGCAGGCTTGGGACTACAGGCATCATGGCCTCTGCAGGCAGCGACTCACTGCCCTGCAATCTTTACTGCATGCCTTCCAACCCGTAATGCACTGCAATCTTTACTGCATGCCTTCCAACCCGTAATGCACTGCAATCTTTACTCCATGCCTTCCAACCAGTAATGCACACCTGGGGAGGCTCGGGCCTCTACTTTATTCAGGGGAGGAGCTTCACACCAAGCTGGGAGGGCTCTTTACAGAAGAAGAATGGTATTCAGACAAGACAATCTTTAAGATAAGCTAAGCCAGTAAACCTTACTTAAACCAATATTCCTTTCTTCCTTACTGGGTTTAACCTTCGCTTGGATCAAACTGATTGAGCCCAGGGTGGTCCGAGGGTGTTGTCCCCATTGTCCTTCATCCCGTATTCCCAGAATTTACCGCTCCACCCCAAGTGAATATACCCCGGGAAGTTCCTCTCCAGAGCCTCCCTGCTTAATCCCAGTAAACCTGTCCTTGTTCGTCCTCTGAGGAAGTTTTACTGCCTTGGTTCTAGGGGGAAAATCTTGACCTTAGAAATTTAGGGGAATATTGCATTTCTCTGTGGACATCCAGGGCTCATGTTTGGAATTAAATAAATATGACTAAACAATTTGATGAAAAACAATTTGCTATTAAATGCCAAGTGGCTTCATTTGTTACACTCGGGCCTATAGGGCCTTGAACCTCTGACCAGTCTTACACGGTCCGCAACAAAGTACCACTGAATATCCACATAGAACAGGAAGTGAGTAACAGTGTTCAACCAGATTCTAAGGTTTGAGAAGGTGGGCAGTGACCACTAGGCACAAATATTCCCTTAATAAGTCAATGTGGCTATTTAAGAATTATATATGTTGTTGTTGTTGTTAGGTGCCATCGAGTTGGTACCGACTCATAGCAACCTTATGCACAGCAGAACAAAACACTGCCCGATCCTGGGCCAACCTCAGTATTGTTGCCACACTTGAATCCATCAATGCTGCCACTTGGCCAATCCATCTCACTGGGGGTCTTCCTCTTTTTCTCTGACTTTCCACCTTACCAAACATGATATCCTTCTTCAGTGACTGTTCCCTCCTGACAATATGTCCAAAGTATGAGAGACGAAGTTTGGCCATCTTGGCCTTCAGGGAACAATCTGGCTGCATTTCTTCCAAAACGGATCTATTGATTCTTTGGCAGCCCATGGCACTTTCAATATTCTCCTCCAACATCATAACTCAAATGCATCAATTCTTCTACGGTCTTCACTATCCAGCTTTCACATGCATATGAGGTTATTAAAATATCATGGCTTGGGTCAGGTGCACCTTAGTCCTCAAGCTGACATCTTTGCTCTTCAA
>NW_006408639.1:8410318-8413860 GCF_000296735.1 Chrysochloris asiatica | reverse complement strand
ATAAAAAAAATATATAATTCTTAAATAACCACATTTGCTTAACAGAATATTTTTATCTTCTAGTGGCTCTTATGGCGTCCTGGTGTAACATTGTAAGATAAACACTGGACTACTAATTGCAAGGTTGGCATTCAAACCCAACAACCTCTCCCCGAGAGAAAGATGTAGCAATCTGCTCCTATAAAGATTTTTTTGTTGTTGTTAGGTGACGTGGAGTCATTTCTGACTCATAGTGACCTCTGCACAGTTCCAACTCTTAGCAACCCTATACAGGGTTTCTAAGGACCAACTGGTGAGTTTGAACTACTGACCTTGTGGTTCAAACTGATTTTGCTGTCCAGTACTGTATCCCAGAGTGCCACACAAGGATTCTTTATATATATGTTTCACTCGTTTTGCTTCCCTAGAAAACCTAGCATAAGACATGTGGTACCGAGAGAGTGGGGTTCTAGAGAAACAAAATCATAAGAAGGAGTTTTTTAAATTGGTTCTCAAGTCTGACTGATTTGAAAGGCACTGATAGAGGATGGAGCTGTGTCTGACTACTTCATAGGAATCAGCCTTAGGATGATTTTGAGTTTGGTCCTCTTTCCCAAACTTGAAGTCAGACATGGCCGCCACTTGATTTAAGCAGTTGGTGTTGTGAGCAGGATTCAATGAAATGGCTACAGACCTATAAAATCATGAGGTTTTATAAGAGAAAGAACGAAGGGGTGTGGGATAAAATAAGTAGAGTGGAGGGCCAGCCTAAGCTTCTGGAGTTGCCTGGAGCTGATGTGACAAAGGTTTAGAAAATCTGTGATCTGTGGTTAAGGCCTATGAATGCTGTTAGTCCAAGGTAGAGGAAAAGATTGAACTTGAGTGTTTTTAAAAGGTGTACTCGTTTGACTGTCTTATGGATATTGGTTTCTCCTGCCTATTATTATAAAATAGACATACATGTATGATAGCAATATTGGAAATTATGATTACAGAGAGCTGGTAAGCCTGCCTGCAGCCTATACTTGATTGGATTTACTAAAAGGGGAGTTAGGATTTGCCTGGAAACAATAGCCTGTTTGCTTTAAGCCTTTGCAGAGAACAGGAATTTAGCTGGAATTCTAAGCCCCACCCAGAACATTCACAGTTGGGATATTTGTATATGAAAAGAGACGCAGACCAATCCAGAACTGCTGGGAGAAGGAGAGATTCAAGCAGAGGTAAAAAGGTGACAGTTTGGCATTTTGAGTTTGCAAGCATGAAGGCAAGGAAAAACTTGTGGTGCTGTGGGCTAGTGTACCAGACTGTAAAGTCATTTGAACTGCCAGGTTGGCGGTTCAAGCTCACCAGCTACTCCTCAGAAACCCTATACAGGGTTGCTATGGGTCGGAACCGACTCAAGGGCATGTAGCAACAACAAGGACAGAAAGTTAAAGGGAACTGGAGCCATATGTTCGCTGGTGACCACCTGGGTCTACTTGTGAGTGGAATTGGGGGAAATGCAGCACTAAAGACTTGAACTGAGTTTGGACATGTTCTATTAGCACCTGTTGACCTTGAGATAAGAGGAGGGGAAAGGCTGGCTGGTCTGTAGTTTAGGGGCTGTGTGGACTCCTGAGCCCATGGGCACCGATCTAGCCCACGGGGTCTGGGGCTGAGAGCAAAGCCACCAGATAGTTTGATGTGCAGGGAGGTATGTGTGAACACAAACTTGCAACTGGTACCCCCTTGACTTAGCTTGAATGGCTAGAGTTGAGCTGACCAGAACTTGAATGAATTAAGATAAAGGTGTTTGATACTTTGAGCAAGTGTCAATTACTGCAATTTGATGAACTGGACTTTTGCTTATGGATGCAGCTGCTTAAAATTCCAGTCGGAATGGAAGATTCTTCAGATCAAGGAACATGCTTGTCTTCTCAGTGTATTGGGTTGATAGGGACGGGTAATTTAGACACTGACTCTCAAAAATGAAGTTGGGGGTGGGGCGGTGATAAAAAGGCATGAAGTGGCTGGCTTACAAGCTTTCATAGGTGTGCTTAGTTTTAGAATGAGAGGATACAGTAGAATCCCTACTGAATAGTTTTTTTTTTTTTCCAGATGGGTCTATGGGGAGTTAATGCTGATCTAATCTATGATTTAATTTTGCGTAATTGTTAGTAGGATTAATTGTGATTTTCAAAACTATAATTGTAGAAGATGTATAAATAAAAGGAGGGAGTAGTTATCTGTTATTTAAGGAACAGACGATCCCAGGACAATCATTAAGGAAGAGTATGAGTAACACTTTGGATCTCTGCCTATAAAAGCAGTGACAGCAGAGATGGCAGGGGCGGTGGCATGGAAAGACAGAACAGCTGTGGACTCTAGGCTCATGGACTGAGGAAGGCTGGTTGCTTGTGGTCAGGAGGCTAGCTTGCAAAATGTGCCCTTTGGACATTTAAATGAATATTGTTGTTTCATATTTGTGCATCAAATATTTTTGCTTTCTTCATTTATAATGTATAAGATGTAAATGGCATAAAATATTTTTGCTTTGTTCATTTGTGGTATGTAAGATATGTTATTAAAAAATATGTTAATAAAACATATACAACCAAAGTATGTTTTTGGTTGTATGTTTTAGTTTTATAACATGTTAGGTACAAGTATGACTTCACAATTTTCTTTATTTAGAGATTATGCATATAGTTTTTAGATTTCTAGTTGACAAGGGTGGACTATAATGGCTAGGGTTCTGTGTCAACTAGACTAGGCCAGGATTTCTAGAGGTTTAGCAGTTGATGTGCATATTTCCACGGTGACGAAACCTAATACAGGCATAGATAGCTCTATGATAAGTGGCTATGAGCTGCCAATAAATTGAAGGGATACTTCCTTGAGGGTGTGACCTGCTCCCAATATAATGGACACATGGGAAGGACTCTCTCTCTTACACTGGTGACTTGGGGTTCTACAATTCTAAAATAATAAACTTATATATATCTATATATATGTTCCACTGGTTTTGCTTCTCTACCAAACTCAGCTTAAGACTCCCTGTATAAAGTTTCAAGGGCAGCTGATGGGTTTTGAACTTCCAACATTGTGGTTAGTTGTATGGTGCTTATTCTACATTGTTTTCTAATTTTATAGGTAATTAATTATGTTGTGGGAAAAAAAATTAAAGACAGATGACGAAAAAGAGAAAAAATTAAGATGATTTGGAATTCTATCTCTTCCCTCAAGTTGTTTTTACTTTTGTTAAGTGCCATTGAGTGAGTCCGGTATAGCGGAGGAGTGGCTGGTGAGTTTGAACAGCCAACCTTGTGGCTAGTAGTCCAGTTCTTATCCTATATAGCCACACCAGGACTTCTCCCCGCAAGTTCTTGTTGGTATTGGTGTGCCATGGAGTCAATTCCAACTTAACAGCGATCCTATTTAGTGTTCTTAAGGCTGTAAATCTTTACAGGAGCAGAAAGTCTCATCTTTTTTATATTGCTATTTTGGCATAAGAACTTCTAGAATTTTTTTCTAGATTTTTTTTTTTTACTTTTTTTTTTTGTGTGTGTGTGGTTTTTTTTCAA
>NW_006408639.1:8406361-8407556 GCF_000296735.1 Chrysochloris asiatica | reverse complement strand
TGGGGTTCCCACTAGCTCAGGCACCCCTATAGTCACCACAATGGAGGTGTGCAGACAGCAAGGGACCAATGAACAGCTACCAAAAGAAACAAACGTCCATATTTTTATCTCTGCAGTTCTGCCAGATGTCTGTGGCTGCTCCGATCCTTCCTCCACTTAGTCGCACCCAAGATGGCAGCTCCTGGAGCAGCTGAGAGTCCTGGACTAGAAAGCAATGGATTTCTTGCTTCTGCCACAAATTCCCCCAGCTGTAAGACTTCCAACCTTCTAAATATTCCTTTATATGTGGTTCAGAGTTCTGAGACCATCCCCTGAGCCTGTTTGGTTGGGTATTCTGTGTTGTTGCTGGCAGAGCTCTTGCTGCACTTCCACCCAAGCCGCCATCTTGTTTGTTCCTCCATCTTTCTTTCTATAAAGTAAATTAAAAATTGAAAATTAAACATCAAGCCATAATGAGTTACCACATTACACCCACTGGTACTGTTGTTGATAAGTGTCACTGAGCTGATTCTGACTCACAGTGACCCTGTATTGTGTTCCCAAGAAGCAGCTGGTGAGTTTGAACTACTGACATTGGGATTCTCTTACAACTCTTATGTATTTGTGGGATATAAAACTATATATGTCTCACTCTTCCTCCTTTACCTGTTCAGCCTATTTCTCAATCCATGTATCCAAGCCCAGAGCACTGTTGTTCCAGGGTTGTGTATATATATCACTGTTTACATCTATCCCCTTTAGCACATGCGTACCTTCAGTGTGTCTTCATCTATCTTCATGATTACTCTGCCACCTTCCCTCTTCTTGTATATTGCCCTCCCCTTCTTGATTATTGCCCTCCCCATCACCCAAGCTAACATGTGCCTACTCTATAGTCTGTGAATTACTCTCCCCTCCCTCTCACCCCTGGTAACCATCAAACAATATTTCTTTTAGTCTGTAATCCTTTTCTTAAGCTTTTACAATAATGGTCTCATGCAATATTTGTCCTTTTGTGATTGACTAAGTTCACTCAACTCAAACCACCACAGCACGACAGACAGACAAGTGGTGGCCGTTTGGTTTTATGTCTATACTGTCTCTTTAAATTTCTATGTCAATCTTGATACAATCCTGATATATTCAAGATACATATAAGATATAATCAAGATGTTCTCTCCTAATCCTATCAATCCTGGTATAATCCTATCAATCC
>NW_006408639.1:8395729-8402198 GCF_000296735.1 Chrysochloris asiatica | reverse complement strand
TGAGGTTGGCCCAGGATCGAACATTGTTTCGTTCTGCTGTGCATGGGGTTGCTATGAGTCGGTTCCGACTCGATGGCACCTGACAACAACAACAACAACAAGTTCACTCAGCACTAATATCGTCAAGGTTCATCCATGCTATGAGGTGCTTTTCAGCTTCATCCTTATTCTTCAAGGTTGCAATAGAATTCCATTGTATATATGTACCAAAGTTTGTTTAGCCATTCTTCCACTGATGGGCGTTTAGGGTGTCTCCATCTTTTTGCTGTTGTGAATAGTGCTGCATTGAACATTGCTGTACATATATCTACTCGTGCTATGACATGTATTTCTTGTGGATATATACCAAGTACAGGGATGGCTGGGTCATAAGTATCTCTACTTCCAATTTTCTGAGGAATCACCTTACTGTTCTTCAGAGTAGTTGAACCTACTGTATAGGCACACCAGCCATGTAGGAGGGTTCCAGTCTCTCCACACCCTCAACAGCATTTGCTGTTCTCTGTTTTTGGAACTTCGTTTTTAATGCTGGTATGAGATGATATCTCATTGTTGTTTTGATTTGCATCTCTCTAATAATTCTCTCTGGAGTCCTGGTGTGGTGCTGTGGGTTAATGCGACAGACTGTAAAGCTGTTTGAACTGCACGGTTGGTGGTTCAAGTTTACCAGCTGCTTCTTGGAAACCCTATATAGGGTTGCTATGGGTCAGAACCGACTTGACCGCACTTATCAACAACAACGACAAATAAGTGCAGTGAAGAAATCAAACAACATATTGCATTAGGCAAATCTGCTGCACAAAACCTTTTTAAAGTGTTGCAGAGCAAAGATGTCAGTTTGAGAACTAAGGTGTGCCTGACCCAAGCCATTGTATTTTCAGTCACCTTATATGCAGGCGAAAGCTGAACAGTGAATAAGGAAGACTGTAGAAGAATTGATGCTTTTGAGTTATGGTGTTGGAGGAGAATATTGAAAGTGCCATGGGCTGCGAAAAAACCAATAGATCCATTTTGGAAGAAGTGCATAAGGTCACTATGAGTTGGTACTGACTCGATGGCACCTAAGAACAACAACAACAACAATGCCCCCTTTGTGGAGTCCTGGTGTGGCACTGCGGGTTAATGCACTGGACTGAAAGGTCAGTTTGAATCCTAAGGTCAGTAGTTCAAACTCACCAGCCACTCCTTGGAAATCCTATAGATGGTCACTATGATTTGGAACTGACTCAATGGCACTTAACAACAGCAATAACATCATGCCCACTTTGTACTTTATTATATTTTTACATGAGTATATGTGCATACCATCACATAGATTAATATGCATATATATATGCATGTATATAGAAAGACACACATATATAGAAGGAAGTTTCAGAAAGTTTGTAAGAAAATGGAATTAAGTGATAAAATAATATCTATATTTCTATACACATATATGCTCATATGCATAATATATACTTGCACATGTACTTTTTGGTTGTTTTTTTGTTTTGTGATTTTATAAATGATTTTTATTGCTGGAGAACTAATATGCTAACTAAAATAAAAGAAGCTCTTTTTAAAAAAAGTTAAAGTTCTTTTAGAATGTTGTTTATTAAAATCAAATACACAAAAAAATGATTTGTTTCCTAGATTAAATTATTCCCATATAATTTCCATTAAGATAAGTGTGTAGTTTGATGCATTTTACAAGCTGCTTTTGCAGTTGTTGTTGTTGTTGTTGTCAGGTGCCATCGAGTCGGAACCGACTCACAGCGACTCCATGCAGTTGTAGAACTATGGAATACTCATTGAGGCTCAAATATTCTTTGTTTTTATTATTTCAGTTCTAAGTTGTTCAGATAGTATTACTCTATATTCTCTATACTGCATATTGAAATTTGCTAGCTAATATAAACATATGAGAAAAATGATAATGAAAATTTGCTTAATTTTTTTATTTTATTGTATCATTCAGAGATAATTGAACATGATGACTTAATATCAAATTAAAATTTCTGGAAAAGTTTTCAGAATTTTGGTTGAAACTCCAGCATTACACTGACTTCCACTGTTTGTAAAAATTCTGTAAGGTTTTCATATAAATATTCTTTTCTAAAGCCATTTTCCTCAACAAAATTTTTCTCAAACACTTTAAAAATAATTTTTACTTACTTCTTTGGATAACATTCCATCCAGTTTCACAAAATCAACAAAAAACATTAAACTCTCTTCAAAAGTTTTAGATATCATACTGTATCTAAAATGTTAAAATATCATAATACGAAACATTGGAAACTTGGTTCCTAGTGATTGTTTGAAGCTTTGTTGCTAATAACTTGATTGCTAATTTTGTTAGATCAGTTGTTCTCAACTTTTTGTTGAGACTGGGGTTTTTACTGAAGACTGGGGTTCGTGCCCTGGAGAGACCCAGCCAATATGCACACTCCATCATAGAGTAGAAAAGAGAGTTTATTAGGATATCATGTTGAGGAGGAATCCAGTAGAGTCTGTCTGGTAGCTACACATTCCTGCAAAGAGCGTAGAGTACAGAGTTTTTATATGTTTTGTAAAAACTAATAGCAACATCTATATATTGTTTGTCCAAGGACAGGGGTACTTTGATCTATGAGAACAACAACTACAACAAAAAGCCTGTTGAAGTAGTTCGAAGTTTTAGCTAGCAAAAGTTCTTACTGTAGTTGTAAGTTTTATCTATAGCCCAGGGGAGGAAATGCTAGTTCTTGGGGATTCCAGCTGTCCTTTAAGGTTGACCTGTTTTGGAATGTCATATGTTAGAATTTAGCATCCTCAGCAACTAGGTCTGGGAATTTTATTTTAATCTTTTTTTTTTTTTTATACTGAATTGTCAAGGTCCTCTTATAGTCTTTTTATTTTATTTTATTTTTTGTAAGTTTTTATTGTGGATTGAGTGGTAGTTTATATGGTACAACATCGGTTTTACACTCATAGTTTCGTTGCAACGATTATACTCCTCTCCATACATCATTATTTGCTTCTATTCCCTCTGTTTTTTTTTGTTTATGTACACAAAAACACCGAGGAATTTATAATAATTTAAACAACCAAAGGATACATTTTATAAGCCTGCCTCCTGGCTGCCAGCACACAGCCTTTCTCTTCCCATGAGTCTAGAGTCCTCAGCTGCTCTATCTCTCCATGTCATCATTTCTGTCTCAATTTTTGGTGTTGCTGCTTCTCTGGATAGGGTCCCACATTCTGCTCAGCTCATGCTCTTCTCCCTTGATGTTCCTAGGGTCCTCTGTTCCTGGAATGTAAGATGAACTACTCCCCCCTTTTTGTTGCAAAACTTCTGCCTTTACAATTGTGATAATTGCAATTAGTCATCATAACAGTTACTCACTATTGAATCCTAAGAATCTTATCCCCATCTCCTTTCACCAGGCCCATCTAGACAAGATGAAAACTATTCAGTGGGGATTCCATCTTATCCTGCACACTCTAAAACTAAACTCCCTCGTGAACACTTGTATGATGGTCACTTTGTGCCTTTATAGCCTTCCCATTTAGGTACCCAATGTCTAGGTTGCTCATCCCCATCAATCCTGTGTACAGAGGGAATAGGATTGATCCTTGATGTGAAGACTCCTTCCCTCACAGTTGGCATTTTGAGCTACTACATCCATAAGTATAGGGTCAAGTTCATTAAATTGTAGCAATTTACACTTGTTTCCTTTACCAATTAAAAAAAAAAATCTTCCTCTAGCTAAGTTCTGACTGACTATCCAGCCATTGAAGCTAGGTCAAATGGGTACTATGAACATCTCCCCTCACTTCATATCAGCTGGATGCTTCACTCTGAGCTCTAGCCCCCTGTAGCTATGTCCTTGTCCATGGGCTCAGGAGTCCCCAGGTCTCACTATACTTCAGACCAACTAGCACTTCTTCTCTCTTTCATCTCTCTATGTCAATGGGTATCTAGGAATGTGGTCGAACTCAGCCCATGTCTTCATTTCTGCCTTTCCCCCACTCCCACTCACCAGTAGACCAACTTGGTCACCAGCAATCTTATATGCCTGCTCGTGTGTTCCCTTTGAGTTTCAGTCTTGGAGAGGAGCCTCTTATATTCTTAATATTTTTTTAGCATCTCAAAGAGTTTTTGATTACGTAGTTGTATCTATCGATGCTTAACAGATTAGAAAGTACAGCTGGGAACGTTTTATAACTCAGCACTACACTACCATCCATTCCATTAACTGTCAGAGTAACGATGTCATCGTATACATCATGGAGGCCGTGGAAAATTCTTTGTACAAAAGAATGATTATTTAAAAAGGCAGATGATGTCTGAGTATTTGTAATAAAAATAATTTCCACCTTGCTTGTTGTTGTTGTTGTTAGGTGCCATCGAGTCAGTACCAACTCAAAGTGACCCTATGCACAACAGAACGAAACACTGCCTGGTCCTGAGCTAACCTCACAATTGTTGCCCATTGATGCTACCACTTGGCCAATCCATCTCTTTGGGGGTCTCCCTCTTTTTCTCTGATCCTCCACCTTACCAAACATGATATACTTCTCCAGTGACTGGTCCCTACTGACAATATGTCTGAAGTATGAGAGACAAAGTCTGACCATCCTGGCCTCCAAGGAACACTCTGGCTGTACGTCTTCCAGTACAGATCTGTTGGTTCTTTTGGCAGCCATGGCACTTTTAATATTCTTCTCCAACACCGTAACTCAAAAGCATCAATTATTCTGCAGTCTTCCTTATTCACTGTTCAGCTTTCACATGCGTATGAGGTTATTGAAAATACCATGGCTTGGGTCAGGTGCACCTTAGTCCTCAAGCTGACATCTTTGCTCTTCAACACTTTAAAATGTTCTTGTGCAGCAGATTCTACCTTGCAGATCCCCATAATGGTCCCAGGGACCCCAGGGGTTCCTTAACTCACACTTTTAATAATCTTTGCAATCAATATGTTTTGCAACTAGGGAGGTTACAGAGCTACACTCACAGTAAGGTTCTGTGTTTTTTTTTTTTTTTTTGGGGGGGGGAAGTTCTGCATAAATTTTTTATGTCTTTTTTTTTTTTTTTTTGGGGGGGGGAAGTTCTGCATAAATTTTTTATGTCTAAACGTGTTTCACAATTTTTAGCAACAGTACATGCTGTTGTTAAGTGCCATCGAGTCAGTTCTGACTCAGCAACCCCATATAGGGTTTCCACAAAGTAACTGGTGGCTTTGAACTGCTGATCTGTGGTTCACAGTCCATTGCTGATCCTACAACTCCATACTAGGAGTCCGGCAACAGTACCTAGGATTATAAATTTAAGTTATGTATTATGATGTGTTACAACTATTTTATGATTGATCTTGAAAAATGTTTTTCATTTTCTTTATTGACACTGATGAAACATTATCTTTTGAAATATAAATTATTTGAAGTGCCTTAATGTGTGCAACTTATTGTAACATTTCTTTATACTTTTCTCAGTGATTATTTGAAGTCCTGGTGTGGTGCTGTAGAATAAGCACTGGACTGCTAATTGCAAGGTTATTATTGTGTGTGCTTTCTTCCCCTTTTGCTAACTCCCCCATGGTAGTTTTTCCGGGACCCCTTTCTAGTGTTCTCCTTGTTGTTGTTGTTAAGTGCCGTTGAGTCGATTCTGACCCATAGCGACCCTGAACAGAGTTTCCGAGGCTGTAAATCCTTATGGGAGCAGAAAGCCTCATCTTTCTCCTGTGGAGCAGCTGGTAGTTTCGAACTGCTGACCTTGCAGTTTGCAGCCCAATTCATAACCACTACGCTATCAAAGCTTCTTGGTGTTCTCCTTAGGTAGTGCGTAATACTTAGACTTTTACTTTTCCCCTTTATCAAAGCTTATACGTATTGTTGGTCATTTTTCTCTCTTATCATGCTGCAAATAAGCCAATTAACGGATCCCTCCAAAAATATTAGTTACTGGGGAAATTAAAATTTGTTAGCCTATCACTACTACTTGAATTTTAAGGGAAACTTTTTAGAGAGACAATACTTTAGCCAAGAAAGGACATTTAATGTTGAAATTTCAGGCTATTTAGAAGGTATTTGGAGAAAGTGCTAATATCATTGGTCTTGTTCATCCTACAGACAACCAAGCAATTCTAATTAGTCATTAATTGAACATATATTTATGTTCTGACAGGAATGGAAGAAAGAGGTAGTGCTATTTGAGTTTCTGCTCCATTTTATTATTATTATTATTTTTAAATTGTGTGTGTTTTTGGGTGTTTTTTAATGATCACTGCTTCCATTCTTCTTGGGTTCACAATCAAAACCCATGGAAGCAGCAACCAAAAAATCAGATGAAGTATCACATTGTGTAAGTCTGCTGCAAAAGTCCTCCATAGGGTGTTAAAAAGTCCAGATCCCTTTCAGGCCAAGGTCTCAATGCCTATTTTGTTCACTGATCAGGTGAGTGGGAGTGTGGAGGCTGACTGTTCTGACGGTTGGAGTTGCAGTT
>NW_006408639.1:8392209-8394723 GCF_000296735.1 Chrysochloris asiatica | reverse complement strand
GTGGCTTTGAGTCGGAACCAACTCGATCCACAACACGCAATCACCCCCACCAACATTGTTATCCCTAGGAGTTGATCAGGGGCTTTCTCTCCTCCCCCCTCCCCCCGTAGAGCTTTCAAGCCTTCTTTCCGTAGCCATTTCTCTATTTGTCAGCGTTTTTCAGATCCTCAAGGGAAAGGTACCAAACGCAGAACATCAATTCCTCTTAAAGCTAATATCTGAGTTCCCGAAATGGCATAATTTGTAATCTGAAAAAGAGAGTCACCGACTTAATTTTCTTCTCAGATAGAGAAGTGTAGTCCATGATGACAGAGTGAGCCTTTAGCAGAGCAATAAAAATAACTCTGACAGCCATTTCCAATGAAACAATAATTTTTCATTGGATAGAGTATCCAATCAATGCAGATATTTTTGAAGTTCTTAATTGGCAGTACTACATGCTTAGAAATACTATGTCTCCAAAGGCAGTCACAAGAGAAAGGATGCATGATTGATGTGGGACATAAAAACCAGACGCCTTAATTTAAGAGAAGTGTTTTATGACCTTTACGTTTCAAAATAACATTTTCTTTTTAAATCTTTCCCTAAATAAGAATTGACTGAGCAACAGTTCTCCTCCTTTCCACACTCATGCTGGCATCATTATTTTCACTGAAAGTACTATTTAGTATAAAAGGGTTGAAATTGTACTAACAGTGGACTTACCTATTCGTGTTGCCATTCAGGATTTTTTTTTTCTACTCTCAGTTCCAAGTCATTTCTGTGTCTTTACTGTGGCAAGGCCAGAATTGGGGAGCAGAGATATTGGGGAAGATTTGGGTAAATCCAATTTAGATACTAATTAATGACTAATATTTAAATAGGAATAGCGTCACATTAACTCTGTTATTGGTAAGTGCTGTCCTGTGGGTTCCCACTCAGCGGCCTGTATATTGTTTCTGAGGAGTGATTGGTGAATTTGAACCACTGGTCTTGCAGTTCAAACTGACCTTATGGTCGAGTGCTTATCCTACAGCGCCACGCCATATGGACTTAAAAAAGAAAGATTTTAAACTTCAAGTATTGTATCTTATTAGTGATGAGGCATTATATCTAGAAAAACTTCAGTAAAACTCCTCCCCCTCCCCTTTATTCATTTTGAATGTGATTTCTTGTTATGGCTACCTAAGTCTATTGATTTTATGTTTGGTGGAGATTAAGAGGTTTGACAAAATGATAGGGATTTTTGGTTCTAATTTTTTTCTCCATTGTTATTGGATTTAGCTGTCAGTGTGGTCTTTAAATACATCTTCTCTTTGCTTTCAACAACATTAAATAAAATTTATAATGATAATGGCAAATCAGATGTGTTAAGTACTAAGATTAAGATTGTAAATTTTTAGCAGCAGGTTACAACTAGTTTCTAAGTACCTTTTAAATCTTTTGCACTGTGACTTGTGTTTAGCTATTCTGCTGAATAGTTTTCTGTTTATGAAAAATTTCAGTTTTTCTTTTTTTGAAAAGGCAGTGTGTTTATGTAGATTAAAATTAAAAACAATATAAAAGTGTGTGGTAAGGAGTTTTATTCTCATTACTGTTCATACTACCTTTTCTATGTCCTATACTCTTTCCTCCAGGAAGCTCTGGGAGAGTAGTGGTTACGAATCTGCCTGCTAACCTCAAAAGTCATCAGTTCGAAACTGCCAGTCGTTCCATGGGAGAAAGGTGAGACTTTCTGCTCTTGTAAAGATTTACAGCCCCAGAAACTTTATGGAGTGTTGCTATGAGTTGGAACTGACTCCACAGCACATAATCATCACCACCATACTCTTTTTTTCAGGTCACGTTTGTTTGTTTTTTGCAAAAAGTTCTTGTTTTTTTACTTTATGCAAATGCATATATTCTCCCTTGCCTTCCCTCTGAAATTCATTCTGTGCCTAGGCTGTTCTGAATCTTTCTGTTATTTCCTCAAACTCATATTTTCTTTCAGCTCTGAACTGTAAACATTTTCCCTAAATTTTGTGCCTCTTTTGGTTAGGCAAACCTGAATTTGAGTGCTGACTCCTATACTTACTGAGAGACCTTGGGTTAAACTTGAGGACATCAACTATTCCACTTGTAAAAGTGGATGTGCAAGTACCCATAGCCCAGAGTTGCTGTAAGGGTTAAGTGATAATCTAAACTTACCCACAAGAAATACGAGCCATAACACGAGTAGATATATGCACACCAGTGTTCATAGCAGCACTATTTACAATAGCAAAAAGATGGAGACAGCCAAAGTGCCCATCAACTGAAGAATGGATGAACAAACTGTGATGCATACACACAATGGGATATTATGGTACCTAGAAGAACAACAAGGAAGCTGCAAGCCACCGCATAACATGTATGAACCTTGAGGACATTATGCTGAGTGAAATCAGTCAATCACAAAAGGAGAAATACTGCATAGGACCACTATTGTAAAAGACTAAGAAAAAGAACCCATACTAAAGGGGGGTGTGTGTTTCTTACTGGTTACCGGTATGTAGG
>NW_006408639.1:8389133-8390454 GCF_000296735.1 Chrysochloris asiatica | reverse complement strand
AAAAAAAAAAAGATAATCTACAGCTAGAAGGGTAAAGGAGTCCTGGTGTAGCGCCGTGGGATAAAGCACTGCACCGCAAGGTTGGTTTGAACCTCAGGGTTGGTGGTTCAGACTCACCAGCTGCTCCTTGGAAACCCTTTACATGGCACTCACTTAACAACAACAACAGAAAGGTAAAGTGGACAATCCATACGTATCAGTTACTCTTTTCTTTCTCCCATGGTGAGACCATCCCCGTGCATCATCCCTCCTGGAATCAAAACTACAATAACCTCACAAATACTCTCCTTATCTCTGGTATATCTCCTGGACCTCTGTTTTTCACACTGCAAGCTGAGTCATCTGTAGCTTGCATCAACTGCACCATGGATAAACTTAAAAGGGCTTGTGAAACTCCTTGTGATCTAGTCTCTTGCTACCTTTCTAGCCTCATATCATGCAATTTCTCCTTCTTGTTTTCCTACATGTGCTTTTCTGTCGGCCCTGAATGTTGATTCCCTTCATAGCCACCTGAGAAGCTTTTAAAATTTTCATCTTAAATCCCACCACCTTTATAAAGCCTTGTAGACTTTCCTCCTGTGTTTTTCTCTATTAAATGAGATTTTTATTTGTATCAAGAATTTTTGGTAAAATTTTAACCTTTAGATTGTGAGCTAATTGAGGTTAAGCGCTATGCCTTTTCATCTCTGAGTTCCCAATTGCCCCATGTTGTTATTGTTGCTGTTGTGGGCCATTGGGTTGATTCTGACTCAGTGACCCTATAGAACAGAGAGAACTGCCCCATAGCATGACCTGGTTGTAATTTTTACAGGCCCAGATCACGTGGTCTTTTTTCCTTCAGAGCTGTTAGTGAATTTCAACGCTGATCTTCCTCTTAGCAGCTGAGCACTCAACTAGCTCCACTAGGAGTCTTTACTTAGAACAAACTTGTTGTTAAGTACCATCGAGTCAGTTCCGACCCATAGTGACCCTGGATAGGGTTTCCGAGGAGTGGCTGGTGAGCTTAAACTGCCATTCTTGCAGTTCAACCGGCTTTGCAGTCTGGTGCATTAATCCACAGCGCCACACCAGGACTCCTAGTAGAAATTAAGCAGATTTAAATTATTTAAGTTGAGTAGGCTAAATATTTTTTAAAACCTCAATATATTTTAACTGGATCCTGGTTTCATTAGCAGTATATTTATAAAATATCTCTCTGAATTCTTCTTTTCTACAGCTAGCCAGACTGCAAAGCCGTTTGAACTGCAAGGTCCGCGGTTCAAGCGCACCAGCTGCTCCTCGGAAACCCTATACACAGGGTCGCTATGGGTCGGAAGTGACT
>NW_006408639.1:8387582-8388768 GCF_000296735.1 Chrysochloris asiatica | reverse complement strand
AAAAAAAAAAAAAAGAGACAGGTGAATGACGGTGGCCTTCCAGATGCATCATGGTCATCTGAACATCTGAACTTTCATGAGGGGCTTTAGAGACAGGACATGGTGGTCGAGAGGTATACTGGTGACTCACGGTGATAAAGGTATGATTTTTCTCTTGTTCCCATAAGTCCTGGTGTGGCGCTGTAAGAAAAGCATATGGCTGCTAACTAATGAACTGCTAACGGAAAGGAACGACTCCTGAGGAAACCCTCTACAGGGTCTCTATGAGTGGGAATCGACTTGACAGTATTTAGCAACAAACTGCAGAGGCATGGCCGGCCCTCGCCCATGGAGACTCGCAGTAAAGCTCCTGCTCTCCTGCCAGTCAGAGCTGAACGGTGCCAAGTTGCACAGTTGTGAGTTCCATTGGTGCCGAGTTGCACAGTTGTGAGTTCCATCAAAGTGAGTAGGGAACTATCGGCACCAACCCTGGCTCCTAGATTTACATGAGCCCTGCTCCAAAGGTGTAGAACTGACGCTGGCCAGCCCTGGACTAACCTTCACTAGGAGAAGTAGCTGAACAGACTTGGGATTGGGGGTCCAAAGACAGATAGGGTGCCTCTGCGGGTTGGCCAGCTGTATGCATCCACTTTGAACCTTTGTGGATGGTTTTGTGAAGGCTGAGGATGGCTTGGTGTCACAAAGGCATACTGCTTACTGGTGGAGAGAAAGGGGCATTTTGTGCCCCTCCCCCCCGGGTACTCCACACTGCCCTAGTGACCAGAGGCATGGTCAGCTCCCACCTGCATGCATTCCCAGTGATGCTCCTATACCTGGGCCTTGGAACCTCATGGTGTTGAATCCTGCAGGTGGGAGCCACTCAAAGTGAATTTGGGAACCAACCCCAGTGTCTGGACTCAGGTGAGACCTGCAGAACCGATCCTGGCCATCTCTAGACTAGTGGGAACTCTCAACCCTGGCTGCCCACTGGCCTGGAAAATTTTGATCCTAGCTTCTTTAGGGTACTGAACAAACTACTTCCTGATTGGGTACTCAGAAAAGAAAACCCTTAGGCTTATAGGAACTCCATCTGGGGCCAAGTAGCTCTATCTCATCCCTTGTCTACCCACCATGTGAGCTCTTTGGTTGGCAAGTGGCCCCAGAGTTTTCTCCTTTCTGGGTCTAGCACCTACCCTATTTTTTCCCT
>NW_006408639.1:8386527-8387067 GCF_000296735.1 Chrysochloris asiatica | reverse complement strand
TGTGTGTGTGTGTTGTGTTTTTTCATCTTGCTTCACCCAGTGGAGGGTAGCAATCGTGCCTATACAACCCAGTCACACTTGTATCTTCTGTCATCTCATCTATTGGGAAAGAGTCAATATTAGTGCTATCCACCTGATCAATGGCAACAACCAGTGTTAGCTAAACCCATCCTAAACTGAGCTGCGCAAATAGTGAGCAGAGAATGGTGCCCAATACTTTCTTTCTCTAATCACACCCACCAGGAGGTTACTGGTGAATTTCTAAGAATACACCAACATGCAATCAATAATTAAATACAAATATAATTACACCACAATGTCTTAGAAGTAACAGATAATTTCCATTCACATGAAGAAACAAGACAGAGCGACTCAAACAAGTGACCAAGAGGCAGAGATAGAAAACATTTTGTGGAAAAAAATGGGAAAAAAATTTTTCAGGAATTCCCTGAGAAAGAAGTCAAGAGAATGAAGTTTAGGTATCTTCAAATAATTGATAGAAAAGTTAGAGAAAAATAAGAAAGTATTAAGGAAAGCGCT
>NW_006408639.1:8382497-8383862 GCF_000296735.1 Chrysochloris asiatica | reverse complement strand
AAAAGTCCTTGAAATGTCTCATAGAGTGTGCAGTGATTTTTAGTGTGTATACCATCTGGTATGCTAATTGTTATGCAAGCTAAAGTTGAGAACCCTAGGAATTCCTAAATAAAGCCAGCAGTTGGAAAAACGTTTGTCCCATTTAAAAATTACCTTCCAGTCTGCAGCAGAAATGGCATGTATAATGTGAGTCTTCTTGTAAGATATGAACACACACACACACACACACATATATATATATCTTTTTTTCGTATTTGTTGCCCCCAGCTCTACTATGATGAATCTTTGCTTTTCACAGGGAATGTAGTCACAGCTAAATTACATAACTTCTGAGGCACTCTCTATTACTAGAACAGCTTAATTCCTTTCCTGTAAACTCCGGTTTTCATTTCAAAACATCAATTTCCTATAAATGTATTGATCTGATCTTAATTATTCCCATTAGTGAGTACCCTTCGAAGCATGGTGGCTTCAGTCGACTCCTCTGCCAAGTGCCTCTCTCAAATTGTCTTTTTCACATTTTCTGGCTGACTCTAGTTGGCAGCATCATTTTACATTCTTTTTGCCCTAAACAGTAAGACTATAGCCCCCAATTTCATCAGCTTTCTAGGGCCTACTCTTGGGCTTGCAGATCTGAATGGGATCCATCTTTCATCTTTACCGGTATGAAACTGGGAACCTGAGATGGGGAGCAGTTTGGCCCTTTCCCACTTGACAATCTTCAAGCACACCGTATCTTATGTTCTTGCGTCCAGTAATATTTGGTAGTCAGTGAGTCAATTGAGTAGACTGGTGTCCATCCAGGAAACAAAATGCCAGTTCCACTACTATATTTTTTTTGTGTGTGGCCTAGGCTGATGCTGGCAGTCTACTGTCTACCTACCCATCCACTTATCTCTCTTAGATGTACATCTGAAAGTGGAATTGCTGTTTCATATGAAAACTCTCTGCTGAACTTTCTTTTAAGGAACTGCTGATCTGCTTTCCAAAGCAGCTGTGCCATTTTACATTCTCATCAGTTATGTATGAATTGAGGATTCCAAATTTTCCATATCCTCCCTAATGCTTGTTATTTTCCTTGTGTTTTTTTTTTTTTAATTACCATCTTTTGTTGTTGTTAGGTGCTATCAAGTCGGTACTGACTCATAGTGACCTTATTCATAGCAGAACGAAACACTGCTCGATCCTGGGCCAACCTCACTATTGTTGCTACGCTTGAGTTCATCGATGCTGCTATCTTAGTGGGTGTGAAATGTCATCTTATTTTGGTTTGAATTTGCATTTCCTTAAAGACCAATGATCAGGATCCCTGGTAGCATAGTGGATTATGAGCTGGACTGCTAACTGCAAGGTCAGTAGTTCAAA
>NW_006408639.1:8379212-8382212 GCF_000296735.1 Chrysochloris asiatica | reverse complement strand
AGCCAGAATGCTACTTGGAAATAAGGACATCTAGACTTTCATCTCTTGTACTATGGACATATTATCAGGAGGGACCAGTCTTTAGTAAAAGACATCATGCCTTGGTAAAGTAGAGGATCAGTGAAAAAGAGAAAACCTTCAACACGATGGATTAACACAGTGGTGGTAACAATGGGCTTACACGTAGCAATATTTGTGAGGTTGGTGCAGGACCGGGCAGTGTTTCATTCTGTTGTGTGTGGGGTCGCTATGAGTTGGAGAAAACTCTACAGCATATAACAGCAACAGCATTAAATCTATGATTCGCAAATAGTTCTTCCCATTCTTTGGGTTTCCTTTGTACTTTCTTGATAGTTGTTGTTGTTAAGTGCCATCGAGTCGGTTCCGACCCATAGCGACCCTGTACAGGGTTTCCGATAGTATTGGCACATAAAAGTTTTCAACTTTGATAAAGTATAATTTATGTATTTTTCCCTGTGTTCTTATGTGTTGTTTCTGAAACATTATGGCTAATCCAAGATCACATACATTGCCATCTAAATAATATTGTCTTCCAACCTATGAACATAGGCTGTCTTTCCATTTTTAGGTCTTCTTTAATTTCTTTCAAAGTGTTTTGTAGCTTTTAGTGTACTTCTTTTGTTAAACTTATTTGTAAATAGTTTATTCTTTTCAATGTTATTATCATTGAATTATTGTCTTAGTTGCCTTTTGAATTGTTCATTGTTTGTGTATAGAAATATTTCTTGTACATTGATCCGATATGTCATCAGGAGGGACGAGCCCCTGGAGAATGACATCTTGCTTGGTAATATAAAGGGTTAGTGACAAGGAAGACCCTCAACAAAATGGATTGGCACAGTGACTGCAATGAAAGATTCAAACATTGCAATGGTTATGAGGCTTGTGCAGGACTAGACAGCGTTTGTGTCTGTTGTACTTAGGGTTGCTATTAGTTGGAACTGATTTGATAGAACATAACAACAACCTTGCATTCTTGGTTATTCAATGAGTCTGTTAGCGCAAGTGGATGAAAAACAACCACACCAACGGTATGTAGATTCCTTAGGATTTTCTATAAATAAGATTATGTCACCACAGATGCAGATATTTTAACTCTTCTGAGTGCCTTGTATTTTATTTTCTTGTTTAAATGCCCTGACTAGAACCTCTAGCAGAATGTTTACTAGAAATGATAAGAACAAATCTACTAGTCTTGTTTTTAATCTTTGGGGAAAAGCTTTTTTTTTTTTTTTTTTTTTTTTTCCTTGCATATGATGATTTCAGGTGCTTGATTAGGGTTGAAAGTTCCCTTCTATTCCTAAATTTTTGAGGATGTATAGATTTTGAATACAATGAAAGGATGTTGGATTTTGTAAAATGCGTTTTCTGTGTCTGTTGAGATAATCACATCAAGATTTTCCTCTTAATTCTAGTAACATGGTATGTTATATTTATTGGCGTACATACTTTGAACCACCATTACATTCCTGGGATAAATACCATGTGGTTCTTTTTAGATGTTGTTGGATTCCACTTATTAGTATTTTGAAGATTTTTGTGTCTATATTAAATGTCAGTCTGTAGTTTTCTTGTGATGTCTTTGATTTTGGTACCAGGGTAATACTGGTCTCATAGAATGATTTGGAGGAGTGTTCCATCTTCTGTATTTTAGAAGAGTTTGTGCATGATGTGTGTAAATTGTTCTTTCAATGATTGGTAGAGTTCACCAGGGGAGTTACCTGGTGGATGAATGTATGAAGGGACAAAATTTTAAAAGTTCCTACTCTGTTATTTTTACTCATCTCATGCAGCCTCCCCTTCTTGGAGACATCCTCAGAATTATGGTCCGATATACCCTTGAAACCTATAGCTGAACCCTCTGCTGGAGATTGTCTCTCAACCAAGCAACAGGCCTATAAAATGAACTGTAACACCTTTGAGGAGTGTGCTTCTCAGAACAATATGTGTCCAATAGTGTAAAATTTGCCTCCAAACAAAGATGATAGGAAGGGACAGGAATGGTGAACAAATGGAAATGGGAAACCCAGAGAGGAGGTGGGAAGAGTGTTGTTACACTGAGGAGATTGCAACTAATGTCATGGAACACAGCTGTCTAAATTGTTGAGTAGGAAACGAATTTGTCGTAAACTTTCACCCAGACCACAATAAAGAATTTTAAGAGTGATTGCCTTGGTATCATTCTCTACTGACTGTGAAGGAGGAATACGTCTTTGGGGAATGTTGTAGTTATTTAATACTGATATTCCTCCTCCAAAATCAGTAGAGAGAGGTACCAAGGCAATCACTCTAATTCTGCATCTTAACTGCTAAATCACTGAGAATCTGGACCCAGTTGACACAAAACTTTATCACAGGGAGGGACTTGCCTCCCATTTTAGAAACAAACAATAAACATACTCTTGAAAAAGGGAGACATGAAGCAAAATTTGGCAAAATGTTGATAAGGATAAGGGTTTTGTGGGGTAATTCATGATACTCTTTTCTTCAATTTTGTATGTTGGAAAATCATCAAAAGACAAAGAAACCAAACCTTACTTTAAATTTCCTGCCTTGACTGCAATACCCAGTCCATTATTACCTTCCTTTACAACAAAATTCCTTGAAAGATTTTTTTTTTTGTTCTTGCTATTTCTGGTTTTCAAGCCCTCATCTCTCTTTTTTTTTTCCAAATAGTTCCAAACTTCCCGAAAGCTATAAGAATATACAAAGTGTTTTTATCCCTCTGGATTATTTAAGCCAATAACTTGACCCATAGAATTCTTCAGATTGTATATTTTAGAAATGAGGAATTCGCCTATAAAATAATGAAATGATTGTTTAAATTTGGATACTAGCATTATGTAGTAGTGTAGTTAATTACAAGTTGAGCTGTAAGGTCAGCAGTTTAAAACTACTGCTGCTCCGGGGGAGAGAGATTTACAGCTTTGGAAACCTTATACATGGCTGCCATGAGTCAGAACCGACTCCAAGACACAC
>NW_006408639.1:8377786-8378999 GCF_000296735.1 Chrysochloris asiatica | reverse complement strand
TCCTGCAAGTTGTCCTGTTGTTGATAAGTGCTGACAAGTAGGTTCTAGCACATAACAACCCTGTATAGGGTTTCCAAGAAGCTGCTGGTGGGTCTGAACTGCCAACGGTGCTGCTCGTACAGCTTTGGCATGTTCTTTATAGCAAAAAGATGCAGGCTAGGTTTAAGCATTGCATTTTGTTGTCATGTGTCATGTTTCATATCTTAACAGTTCCTCAGTCTTTCCTTGATTTTCATGACGTTGACACTTGTGAAGATTAAAGTTTGTTTATTGAGTAGAATATCCCTTGGTTTGGGTTTGTTTGGCATTTTCTAATGATTACGTTCAGATTGTAATCTCATGAACATATTTTGGTAAAACATATCACGAACATTCTGCTGTATTCATCTTGCATCTGATTGTGTGGTGCTTGGTTTCAGTGACTGGATTCCTGGTCATGTTAACCATCTTCGCAGAGTGAATGTAGTATCTGTCAAGTTTTCCCACCCTGAAGTTACATATTCTTTCTTTGGTTATCTTTAAGTATCTGTGGGGGTCATTTTGAGGTTATATACATTTTCCATTCCTCATCAAACTTTCCTTCATTGGTTTTAGCATCCGTTTAAAAAATTCAATATAACTGTGATGGTTGCCAAACAGTGTTTTTTCTAATGATGTCATTCCTTCGACACTCATCAGTTGGAAAAGCTTTCTCCTCTCCTGTTCATTTATTAATTATTTATGTAAGTGTAATCACATGGGTTCTAATTTTTTAAGATAGGTTACACTCCATTACCAACAACGCAGGCTGACTTAGCTTGGACCGTGGAAATCCCTTTAAGCTGACTCCTTTTGTTCTTTGTACACTTACATTCTGTCACAAAAACATGTTACAGGTTTATGTTGTACTTTTCTTAATACAACTCTGTTGTTAGTCATTTCTCTAAGGAGTTATGGTCCCTTTCAGTGGGATAGAAGTTTTAGAAGCCAACATATGGTCTTTAGAGGTGCTCACTGCTTTGGGGGTATCACTTAACCCAGAATGTCTCAGTGGACAGAGCCCAGAAATATATCCAAGAATATATTTATTGGTAATACACAGAGATACATATGCATACTTGTCTGCCTGCCTGTTTACTCTTGTTGTTATTAAGTGCCGTGGAGTTGGTTCCGACTCATAGTGACCCTGCACAGGGTTTCCGAGGCTGTAAATCTTTACAGGAGCAGAACGCCT
>NW_006408639.1:8374659-8377686 GCF_000296735.1 Chrysochloris asiatica | reverse complement strand
ATCTTTCTCCCGAGGAACCGCTGGTAGTTTCGAACTGCCGACCTTGAGGTTAGCAGCCTGATTCGTAACCATTACACTACCAGAGGTCCTTCACTACGTTACCAGAGATCCTCTTAGTGACCCATATATGGTTTCCAAGGAGCAGCTGGTGGGTTTGAACTACTGACTTAGTGGTTCACAGTCCAGTGATGACCTTATGGTGCCACCTTGTTCACTATTTGGTTTAAAATTGAGAAATGGGGGAGAGTTTCAGATATGAAGTGTGACTAAGAACCAAAGTTGCGGGGGGTTCCACCTGTTTCAATCTGAGTAGAAAACCTGGTCTATTATTATTATTTTGAGTTTTATTCCACATTTTCCTTCCACTGTGTTTAGAACTTCTAATGTGACCTTTGTCATAGTAGTTGGTGGGGGTAGCTGGTGGTTCTGGTCTTAGGGTTGTAGAAACTGATAATCACATGATCCATTAGTTAATTGGACTAATTGTGTCATTTATTTTCTTTATTTTTCTTCCCTCTAGACATGAGAGACCAATAATTGCACCTTAGATGGTTACTCATGAGCTTTTAAGCTTTTAAGATCCCAGTCACTTACTCACTAAAGTAGTATGCAGAATAAAGGTGGTCATCTAGGGGCTTCCACTAGTCCCTATCAGACCACTGAGCCTGGTCTTTTCTGTGATTTTGAGTTTTGCTCCACATACTCTTCCACTTGACTCAGGACTTTTCATTGTGATCCCTTTCAGAGCCATCAGTAGTGGTAACTGGACATCATGGAGTTCGTCTGATATCACTGTCTAGGAAGTTGAGGTTTGCATGCCCATTCATCCTGTGGACTCGGTTTCAAGGCATTTAAAATTTTCTTCACTCTTTTGCATTGGATGGGGAATGACCAATAGTGGCTTTGGATGGGGAGAGACCTTGCAATGTGGTTGCTTGGTAGCTTTCAAGAATCCAGTTAGCACTCACCATAGTAAGTAGGAAGTAGAACATTGTCTTTGTGCACTATGTTACAACAGTTGACTTAATTGTCATTAATACTGTGGTGCTAAACCCTCAAGCTAAGTGACTCACTGTCTTAAAGTGTTTGGTTATGACCAAGAAGTTTACATATATTTGTACCCAGGTTTTTCTGCTGGTAATGTAGTGGTTATGAATTGGGCTGCTAATCTCATGGTTAGCAGTTCGAAACTACCAGCTGTTCTGAAGGAGAAAGATGAGGCTTTCTCATCTTTCCCATAAAGATTTACAGCCTTGGAAACCCTGTAGAGAGTCCCTATGAGTTGGAACCAACCTGACAGCCCTTAATAATAACAATAATCTAGTAGATTCATGGTGTGGCACTGTAGGATAAGTACTGGACTATTAACCAAAAGATTGTCAGTTGAAACCCACTAGCCGGTCCTTGGAAACTCTATACAGCGTTGCTATGAGTCAGAACTGCCTCGACAGCACTTAACAACAACACTATATAGTTAGTGATTTTCTTTCCCCTTTCTCCCATCCCTGGTGACCATCAAAGAATGATAGTTTCTTTCTGTGTGTAAACTTTTCCTTGACTTTTTGTAATAGTGGTATCATACAGTATTTGTGTTTTTGTCATTGACTTACTTATCTTAGCATAATGTCCTCCAGGTTCATCTATTTGTTTGCCATCGAGTCAGTTCTGACCCATAGCGACCCTGTAGAGGGTTTCCAAGGAGCAGCTGGTGAACTTGAACCACTGATCTTGCAGTTCAAATGGCTTTGCAATCTGGCACATTAACCCACAGCGCCACACCAGAACTCTAGGTTCATCCATGCTTTGAGATATATGTGCATACATGTTTATTGTGGCATGATTTACAATATCAAAGAGACGGAAGTAATCTAAGTGTCCATCAGTGGATGAATGGATAAACAAATGGTGACTCATACACAAAATGGAATACTCTGCAGTGCTAAAAAAAATAATGAAGATTCTGAGAAATACCTCAAAACATGGATGAACCTTTGAGGTATTTTTCAGAATATTCATTATTTTTTTTAACACTGCAGAGTATCCCATTTTTGGAGGAACACTCATTAACAACCTACGATATGCAGATGATACGACCTTGCTTGCTGAAAGTGAAGAGGACTTAAAACATTTACTGATGAAGGTCAAAGAGCACAACCTTTGGTATGGATTACATCTCAATGTCAAGAAAACAGAAATACTCACCACTGGACCAATAAACAATATTCTTATCAATGGAGAAAAGATTGAAGTCAAGGACTTCATTCTTCTTGGATCAACTATCAATACTCACAGAAGCAGCAGTCAAGAAATCAGATGATGTATTACATTAGGCAAATTTGTTGCACAAGGCCATACCAGTAGGACCCCCTAAATGTGCCCCTATTCTTTCTTTGCTGATCTTTATAGTTTTTGGTTTTACATTTAGATCCTTGTGTTTGGTTTTGCATATTCTGTGAGGTATGGATTTTGTTTCATATTTCTGCAAATGGAGGTCCAGTGTTATGAGCACTTTTTGTGAAAGTAACTGTATTTTCCTCATTAAATGAATTGTGGCCCTTGGTTGAAGGTCAGCTTCCAGGTTGATGGCTTTCCTTCTGGGTTTTCAGTTCTGTTCCATTGGTCAGTGTCTGTCATTGTGCCAGCACCAGGCTGTTTTGATAGCTGTGGCTGTATAGTAGGTTTGGAAATTGAGAAGTATGAGGTCTCATACCTTGTTATATTCTGTAGTAGTGCTTTGTTTATCCAGGGTCTCTTTTCCTTCCATATAAATTTGCTGATTGGTTTTCCCATCTCTTTAAAAATGATGATGGAATCTAGATCAAGATTGTGTTGTATCTATAGATTGGTTAGGTTAATACTGGCATCTTCAAATATTAGATCTTCCTATCCATAAGCATGAAGTCCTGGTGTGGCCCTGTGGGTTGATGCACCAGACTGTAAAGCCGTTTGAACTGCAAGGTCAGCAGTTCAAGCTCACCAGCTGCTCCTTGGAAACCCTATACAGGGTCACTATGGGTCAGAACCCAC
>NW_006408639.1:8343194-8344452 GCF_000296735.1 Chrysochloris asiatica | reverse complement strand
TTTCCTTTATACCGTGATTTTTCTACTGGTAGTTGTAGGAAACTGACCCCCTGCACCTTATGCTTGATCCAGAGCCCTGGAGCTGTTCCGTGAAAGCAGCTTCTCTGGAGCCCACGGAGCCTGCCCTACCTGACTGCCTCTGCCACCTCTAAAATCGAAAGTTTCATCTTACTCTTTTGATGAAGTGTTTTGATGCACCTGTGTCTAATTTTTAGGCAATATCTACCTTCTATTTTGTCTTCTGCTGCTTGTGTATTTGCAGTTATTTCAGTTAGTATTTTTACGTCTATGATCCTGAGTTTCTTTCTGTATCAGAGCCCCTAAGTTTGTCCCTAGTTTTTCATTGATGATTTTTATAGTTCTGTGTTTTACATGTAGGTCTATAATCCATGTTCAGTTTATCTTTGTATGTGACATGGGATATGGGTCTTGTTTCATTTTTTTTGCAAATAGATTTCTAGTTTAGTCAACATCATTTGTTTAAGAGACTATCTCTTCCCCAGTTAATGTATTTTGTCAAAGATCAGCTGGCTGTATGCTGAGAGATTTACTTTTGGGTTTTCAATTTTGTCCCACTGATCTATATATCTTTAGTTGTACAAGTACCTGGCTGTTACGACCACTGTGGCTCTGTAGTAGATTTTGAGATCAGGAAGTGAGAGTCCTCCAGTTTTGTTCTTCTTAAGTAATGCTTTGCTTATCTGAATTCACATTCCTTTCTATATAAAGTTAGTTATCAGTTTTTCCATCTTTTTAAAGAATGATATTGGAATCTGGATTGGGACTGCATTATAGCTATAGATTGCTTTGGGTATTGTTGACATTTTCACAATGTCACAATGTCCATGAACTTGGTATAATCTTCCATTTTTGTAAATTTCTTTTGTTTTTCTGTAGTAGGGTTTTGTAGTTATATTTTGTACCACTTTTTTTGTTTCTACAGTTCTATTTATTCCTAAGTATTCCATCTTTTGTGAGGCTATAATACATGGCATTGTTTTCCTGATTTCCTTTCCAGAGTTCTCATTATTAGTGTAAAGGAATCCAACTGATTTTTGTGCGTTGATCTTGTACCCTGCTACTTTGCTGAATCTTTCAATGAATTTTCCAATACTTTTCTTGCTGACTGTCTGGGATTTTCTATGTATAGGATGATATCATTTGCAAATAGAGAAAATTTTACTCCTTTGACAATTTGGATGCCTTTAATTTACCTTTCTCTTTGTGCCCATTCCAAAGAGAAGTGACCCAATGGAAT
>NW_006408639.1:8339981-8341879 GCF_000296735.1 Chrysochloris asiatica | reverse complement strand
CAGAATTGGAATGGTGCGAAAGGGCGCCAGTGATTTTTAATAGTGCTACTGTTAGTGCTTTTGCAATGTATAGCTGCACAGATATTTTTTTCTTTTTCTTTTCTGTCCTCATAGTTCACACAATGTAGTCATATCTAGTTAACAGGTTTCCATTTTTCATTATTTCATTTTTTTTGTGCCCTCCAAAACTCTGCCTGTATATAGAGCTATTGTTTAAAAACACTTTAGTGAAGTTTTTGGAAAAATGAAAATCAAATAACACTCTTCTCATCTTTGTTAATATCAACATTAAATTATTTAACATCTTTGCTTGGCCAAGCCAAGAAATGTCCTGGTTCCAGACTGACTTTTAATAGTCATATATTTAAGGATTTTTGCACATGCTGGTGTCCTTTGTTCAAATGTGAGGCAAAGTTCAGTGCCATTTATTTTAGATGACCTTCTTATTGCATGAATTAAAATTCTCCTTATACTCAATTCCCTTTATCTTTGTAAATATGTGCATTTGTCATGGCAGAATCCTAAAGAATTTGGAAGTGTAATTATAAATGTACTGCTTGTTGGATGGTTTAAGTTTTCTATATTTTAATCAATGTGCTTAGAATTTAGGCGACCTGTTTGTGTGTGTTTGTGTATATAATAAACAAAGAAAGGAAAAAGAAGAGGAGCTAAGAAAGGAGAGGAGGGAGGGGACTGTAGAAGAGAGCTGAGGAGAGAGAGAGAGATAGAGATAGAGAGAGAGAGAGAGAGAGAGAGAGAGAGAGACCTATTTTTGGTCAGTCTATATCTGTTTCCTATCAGATCAGACCTGGGGCCCAATTTTTCACCTGAAAAGTTAGTCATGCTTCAGGTATTAATTCCTTCAACACTGGGATTCTTTTTAATGTGCTCTAGGCCATTGAGTTATCATCAGTTTATCATTAATTTAGCTTCGTAGTGGCTCAGCTCTGACTCGATAGAATCCCAGGTTCTTCATTTGTTTCCTTTGAATATTGACCTTTTCTGAATCACAGTTTATTTATGTATAAAATGTGGTTTAGAATACCTGACTCAGCTGGAGGAGACAAGATGGTATTCTGATGACATACTCTATTCAGTCCCTCAACAACAAAGGTCTAAGAAACCAAGTGAAACATATTCAGATGGCAGTCTGTGAATTCTGAGCATCAAATGAAAAGATAAAGAGTTAGATTAAGTATAAACTAGACAAAATAGACACTGTGAAAACAGGATTCAGGAGAGAGATGGGCAGAGATATGACACAGCATGGCTATTTTAAGACACAAGGCAATATTCATGGATGAGAAGAAGCCATCTTCATGGAATTCCCAATAAGACAGACATAGTATAAATATAGTATATACAGAGTATAAAATCTGGAGTGAATCAAGGTGATCAGAACACAGCTAGATGTATAAAACTGCAGAGAAATGGTCAAGAACTACAGTAACATTTTTGTTGTTGTTAGGTGCCATTGAATTGGTACCAACTCATAGCGACCTTATGCACAGCAGAACGAAACACTGCCTGATCCTGGGCCAACCTCACTATTGTTGCCACGTTTGAGTCCATTGATGCTGCCAGTTGTCCAATCCATGTCGCTGGGGGTCTTCCTCTTTTTTTCTCTGACCCTCCACCTTACCAAACATAGTATCCTTCTCCAGTGCCTGGTTCCTCCTGACAATATGTCTAAAGTTTGAGAGACGGAGTTTGGCCATCTAGGCCTCCAAGGAGCACTCTGGCTGCATTTCTTCCAAAACGGATCTTTTTGTTCTTTTGACAGGCCATGGCACTTTCAATCTTCTCCTCCAACACCATAACTCAAAAGCATCAGTTCTTCTATGGTTTTCTTTATTCACTGTCCAGCTTTCGCATGCATATGATGTCTTATGGTTCTT
>NW_006408639.1:8337084-8339301 GCF_000296735.1 Chrysochloris asiatica | reverse complement strand
TAACCTCATATGCATGCGAAAGCTGAACAGTAACACAGGTGACCACAAAACAGGAAAGGAGCAGTAAATAGGGATAAAATCTAGTTTGGGGGTGGTAGTCTGTGCGGAGAGGAAGGTCTGTGAGGTGATTGCTTGGAGACACTAGACTCTGGGGATTCCCCACCCCATATTTTAGTTGAGACAGTAACCAGGTAAGCAGCTACATTCTGTCAGTGTGCATCATGGCTGAAGTCAGTGAATAGTGGCCACAAAAGTATACTTTCCTTCCTTGTTTCTCTCCCACCTTCCCAGTGACCAAAGATGAAGCCACCACTTGCCCCCACCTATTCAGTGGCTAGTGATGCCTCCTTGCTACCCCACCTTACCCAGTGTGCTCAGACTGCCTCCCCTGGCGACCCCCTCCAGTGGCCCCCTGCCATGGACAATGCTTGCGTTATCAACAGAGTCATGCAGTCACCAGGAACTGTGTGCTCATAGCCTCTGTGGTTGGGGACACACACTCACATGGATTGAATGCAGAATGCATGCCGCCTCTGTGTTCAGAGATGTGTGCATATGCAGACTGCATGTCACATGTCCATACCTCCGCTGTCAGAGACACATGCTTCTATGGATTGTGCAACGGGAGTCTGCCACCACAGTGCCTGGGAGCCTATGACTCCATGGTAGGGCACCATGATAGTCAAGGGTTTTGCTTCTCTAGAGAAGTCAGTCTAAGAAAGGCATCTGTGTGTGGTGCCTTAGAGTCATGTACAACTGTAGGTGTGCCACCTTTATTTTTCTTGTCTCTTCTTTTTTTCTTTTACCCATTCTTTCTTTATTTTCCTCCTCTTCTTCCTTTATTGCGATTCACTTTTTTCACATCTTTGCTTTTCCCTGCCCCATCTGACAGAAAGTAGAGATTGTGTCCCTACTAGTAGCCTTACGCACCACACCTACATCCAGTGTCCCACCTGCTCCTGCTCCACTGGATCAATGACAGAGTGAACAGCACCTGCTCATGCCTCCTACAGCTGTGCTTTATAACCAGCAGACAGAGACCTGTGTTCACACTCTCACCCATGACTCCATCTACCCAGAGCTAGGCAGGGATGCTGCAGCGTCGACAAACCGATGACTAAAGTCACACCACACCTAGATATGTCAAACAAAACATCAGGTTTAAAAACCAACACTTAATCAGCAAATAAATATGATTACACTAAAGTGTCTCAGAGACAACTGACCACTTCAAATCAAACAAACAAATAGAACTATGTGGCTCAACCAGTTAATCAGAGTAAAGAAGCAGAAAATAACTCTGAGGAAGAAAAGCTAATGGAAACTACTTCATAAGAAATTTGAAAGACTTATATGAGGGATATTCAAAATGTTTGTGGAAAAATACCACCATCTTTTAATTTAAAAATTTCATGAACTTTTGGAAGTCTCCTCACATATGGGGTCCTCCTGGTGTGGCACAGCAGGATAAGTGTTGGATTGCGAACCACAAGGTCAGCAGTTCAAACCCACCAGCTGCTCCTCGGTAACCC
The DNA here is from genome assembly GCF_000296735.1 of Chrysochloris asiatica. Classification (NCBI taxonomy): domain Eukaryota; kingdom Metazoa; phylum Chordata; class Mammalia; order Afrosoricida; family Chrysochloridae; genus Chrysochloris; species Chrysochloris asiatica. The sequence continues at coordinate 8,337,769 of NW_006408639.1, read as the reverse complement.
TATATAGGGTTGCTCTGAGTCAAAACTAACTTAATGGCAGTTGGCGATAACAACAACAACAACAACAACAAGAGAGCTAGAAAACAACAAAGTCAAGGAAAACACAGATAATACCCATGGAACATCCAGGAAAACAATAGATGAGCAAAATGATATTATAGATAATTATAAACCGTAAAAAAATATCAACTAGAAACTCAGAAGATGAACATTAATATTTTGGAGATAAATAACACACTGGAAAGACAAAGGAGTAGAACTAAATTAATAGAAGACTGAGTCAGCGGATTAAAGGACAAACACCTTGATGCCAATTTGTATGAGGAAAAAATCAGAAAAAGAGGGGTTAAGAAAAAGGAAGAAAGCCTAAGATTTATGTGGGCTCTAGCAAAAGGAATACTTCACATATGATCAGAATTTGAAAGCAGGAGACAAAATATAAAAACAAATTAAAAACACAGAAGAAATGTTCAAATATTTACTGGCAGAAACCTTCCCTAATATCATGAAAGACAAAAGTATATGGACTCAGGAAGCTTAACTAATGCTATTCATTACAGGACCCCAAAAGAAAGTCACCAATATGTTTCATACTCAGACTTTCTAAAAACATTGACAAAGAAAGAATCCAGAGAGCAACTGGAGAAAAATGAAATGCTACCAATGGATGCGAAAGCTGGACAGT
>NW_006408639.1:8334773-8335999 GCF_000296735.1 Chrysochloris asiatica | reverse complement strand
ACAGAAAGACCGTTAATTCACACCTATCAATAATTGCGCTGAATGGAGTATTTGAAGTGCATAAGTCAAAACAAAAAGTGGTACAATGGGTAAGAAAACAGGAATCACCAATATGCTGCTATAAGACTTACTGTAAGCGCAGAGATAAAAAAAGTTTTTTTTTACAAAAAAATCAAAGGTTGTAAAAATATGTATTGAGGAAATGGCAACCAAACAAGAGCAGAAACAATATTAATTTCTTTTTTTTTAACTTTTTATTTTAAATTAAGTGAAAGTTTACAGACAAGATTATCAGCTATAGATTCAACAAATCTTATACTTTATGTGTATGATTTGATTTATGAGATTAAAATGTATGACTTTGTCATACATTTTAATCTCAGTGACTACAATCCCCTCCAACAATGGTTATCCCGCTTCCTCCCTGTGGTTCCCACCGACATTCCACCCACCTTCCTATCCCTTCTCTACTTTCTCTTTTGGAAAATGTTGCCCTTGTGATCCCAATTCATTGACCATTCCATGGTAAGCATAACTTGCCAGTGTTGTTCCCACCTCCTATAAACCCATGTACTGCTTGGCTGAAAACTGGGCCATGAGGGTGAGTTCTTTTTCTGACCTAAAGGATGGCCAAAGACCATGGTCTCATAGGCTTGAATGCAAAACCCGCTATAAGGAATAAGTAAGGGCATTATACAGTGATTAAAAGGTCATCAAGCAAAGGACATAACCATAATAAATCTCTACACACCCAAATAAAGGCCCCAAAATATATAAATCAAACATTAACACAAATAAAAAGGGAAATTGGTAATGTCACAAAAATAGTAGGCAACTTTAACGCATCAGTGTCTTTTAAAAAAAATATGTTGTGAATTGAGTGGAGGTTTACAGAGCAGATCATCTGTTCTCCATTCAACATTTCACACACATTTTGTTTCATCTCATTGATTACAGTCCCCTTAGTGGGACATCACTTAGCGCACTGCCTCCCTGCGTCTCCTGTTTTCATTTCTCCTGCTTTCCTAATCCTTCTGAACTTTGTCCTTGTCTAAACGCTGTCCTTTTCATCTCAAATGGTTGATTATTTTAAGGGGAGTAGAATTGTGTGACTGAAAACTGAGCCATGTGGATAAGTTCATTTCTAGACGTGAAGAGCGACTACGGGCCACAGTTTTACAGGTTCCACCAGCCTCTAGCCAGCCAGTATGTTGTTGTTGTTAAGT
>NW_006408639.1:8330687-8332223 GCF_000296735.1 Chrysochloris asiatica | reverse complement strand
TCCTTGGTGAAGTGTCTGTTCATGTCCTGTGCACTTTTTAAAATAAGGTTATTTGTCTTTTTCTTGTAGAGGTGTTGTAGTTTTTGATAGTTTTTAAGATGCTGATAAGACTTTTATGATTTTAATTGTGAGTAATTGTTAGTAAAATTAACTGTGATTGTCAAAACTGTAATTGTAGAAGATGTGTAACCAAAAAGGGGTGGAGGGAGTAGTTGTTTTTATTTCAGGAACAGATGATCCCAGGACCATTAAGGAAGAGCATGAGTGAAGTGTAGGGTCCTTGTGTGGAATAGTGGCAACAGCAGAGATGGAAGCATAGAGAAACAGAGCAGCTGTGGACTTGTGGCTCGTGGACGGAGTCAGGTTTTGTGTCGATGACAGGAGGCTGCCTTACAGAATGTACCTTTTGGACATTTAAATGAATATATATTTTCAAATTTTGTTTTGTGCACATGCATCACATATTTTTGCTTTGTTTGTGACATATAAGATGTAAATGAGCTGATACATTATAGGTTATATGTGTTTTAGTTATATCATGTTAGGTGCAAGTGTGATTTTACAATTTTCTTTAGACATCAGTACTAGGAGAGTAAGAGAAAAATACAAATAGAAAAAAAATGGAATAATGCTCTGATTAAAAATTGCTGGGTAAAGGTGTTCATGATGGTGCGTTACTGAGTCAGTTCCGGCTCATAGCATCCCTGTGTAGAGTTTTCCAGGCTGTAAATCTTATGGGAGCAGAAAGCCTCCTTTTTCTCCCATGGAGTGACTGGTAGATTTGAAGTAACAGCCCAGTTTGAAATACACTATGTCTCCAGGTATCCTTACTGAGTAACAGAAGGTATGAAAAATGGAAAAGTGAAATGAAGAAATTGTTAGACTCAAACAAGAATATGAAAATGCAGCATACTCAAAGGACACAAAAAAAGAAGTGCACACATCAAAAAAATGAGACCCCAAATCAACATCCTAACCCAACTCCAAAATTAGAAATAGAGCAGCAAAAGAGCTTACATTATCCAGAAGAAAGAAAATAATAATGAAGGAGAAAGACAGTAGAAAGAATAAACAAGACTAGACGTTGGTTCTTCAAAATGATTAACAAAATTGACAAACCATTGGGAAATTTAACAAAGAACAAGAAAGAGAAGGTGTAAATAACATGACTAATAAATGAATTGGGCAATGTCACAACAGAACCAACTGAAAAATAAGGACAGCAACAGAACACTATGAGAAACTATACTCCAATAAATTTGAAACTTATAAAAAATACACAAACTTTTATAAACAAAAAACCTAGATAAACTAACTTACACTGAGAACATTTGAATATTTGAATAGACTCATAACCAAACAAGAAATTGAACAGGTCATAAAAATAGTTCCCAACAACAAAAAAGTGTTCTCGTCCAGATGGCTTCCCTAGAGAGTTCTATCAAACATTCAGAGAAGAGCTGACACCAATTCTACTCAAACTATTCCAGAACACAAAAGGATGGAATATTCATGAAATATTTTTATGAAGCAAGT
>NW_006408639.1:8317982-8322216 GCF_000296735.1 Chrysochloris asiatica | reverse complement strand
TTTTATAATCATTTTTCTGAATTCCTTCTCAGGCATTTCCAAAACCTGCCCATCTTCCAGTATGGAGTGTAGGTCTACTTCTAGCTCATTTGCCTCGTCACTTTATCTTGTTTTTGGGCATGTGCAGATATGGTCATCTTCCTCTGTTATTTGGGCATCTTCAGGAGTTATCTGTGGCCTTAATACTCAGATGGGTATGTATTTTGATATTTTTTATTCTTTCTGATTGCCTCCAGGTAGATGTGATCAGGAAATGTGCTTCTCTTTTCACTCTGCTTCTTGAGAAATTTCAAGATGCCACTGTTGGTCGTTTTGACGTAACTTAGGATTTAGTTTTCAGCCTATTTCCTTATTTGTCTGCTTGTCCTGCTCCACAATCCCTGTTAAGGCCTTTTTTTCTAGTTGTAAACAGTTCAGGTCCAGCTGTGGCCATTTGGTTTTAATTGGAAACTGTCTCTTTAAATTTCAAGGAGATCTGTGTGCTTACATAGTAGAACCCTCCGAGGGTGGGGCTGGGGTGCCCACTAGCTCATGCACCCCTATAGTCACCCGAATGGAGGCATGCAAACAGCAAGGGACCAGTGAACAGCTACCAAAGGGAAGAATGCCACACCTTTATCTTCGTGGTTCTGCTAGGCATCTGTGGCCACTTGGATCCTTCCCCCGCTTGGTCTCACTCAAGATGGCGGCTCCTTGAGCAGCTGAGCGTCTCAAATTAGAAAGCAATGGATTTCTTGCTTCTACCACAAATTCAATCAGCTGTAAACCTTCCAACCTTCTAAATCTTCCTTTATATGTGGTTCAGAGTTCTGGGACCATTCCCTGAGCCTGCTTGGTCAGGTATTCTGTGTTGTTGCTGGTGGAGCTCTTTACTGCACTTCCACCTGATCCACCATCTTGTTTGTTCTCTTTTTTCTTTGCTTTTTAGAAGATACCATCTATCTTTTCCTTGAATTACTTTGAAGTCATGCTTTTGGTTTCAGAGAAATTGTGAAGAGAAATTTTGTTTGGAAGACTTGTTTTCTCATAGTAGCGAACTGACCTATCTATCACTAATGCTACATCTAGTGGGAACCAGGCCTGGCTAAATACACGGTTATCCTGCTCATTGTAATGGGTGTAGGGATGGGCATAGGGTCAAGCCAGGCCATTCGGAGTCTGAGACTCAATTTATTTGACTGGTATTGGAATTTTTTTTTTTTTTAAAGAGGCATGATTTTACTCTGGTTTTGTTGAGAAAATAGAATATAAGCCTAAATCTGCTGGGAGTCATCTTGCTACCACTTGTATAAGAATGGAGACAGTTGGGAGAAAAGCAAACCAGGAGCAATTGAGCGAATGAACAAGCTAATGAGAGTGAGCAAGCTAGCTTTCTGACAACCTTGCTTGAGCATCAGCCATGTTGGATGTTGATATATTATGGTCATGCTTTGTTAGTTATATTTTACAATTATTCTCTCTTTTTGCTTTGGTCACATTTCTGGCACCGACTAAGGTACATAGAGAAATATTCAAGGTGTTGGCATGTGAACTCAGAGGAAGAAAGTCATCGTTGGAGGCTGATGTGTCTGGGAAGTCATCTTGTTGGAGATGGAGATTATAATGTATCTCTAAGGATGATGGGTTGACTTTGTTGAGTAGGCTCAGCTCTGTCCAATATGCCCCAGTGTTGTGTCATACAGCATGCAGCCCCCTACCTGACACAAGGAAAGGGCACTTCCAGGTCCTCCCCTGGTCACTGCTTATGGGAGGGAGGGATGACCACACTACCTTTGTACTGTTTTTCCAGGTGGAGATACTTCTGCTTGCAGCAGCTCTGAGTGTGGAGAGAAGATTGGAGATGAGGTCAGTTCTGGTCATTTTGAGAATATGAGCGACAGGTCATGTTATATGCTTGGTTATGTCCTTCATTGTGCTCATCCCAGAATATTTTTCCTGGTAAATTTGTATACAATGAGCAGCATCAAGGGCAGTCTGAAAGGACAACCCATAGGCTGCGGATAGAAATGGACTGAAATACTTGCTCTGCACCTTTTTAAAGATCTAGAAAGCAGAGGTTTTTCCTGTCCCTGCCAGCCTTTTCTCTATGTTAATATTCAGGTACCCACCTTGGGGAGAGGTCTGGTACCAAGTCTGCTCTCCTGACACACACTGGACAGGGCAGGGAAGCAGATGTACTAGTGGACAGATTTTCCAGGCAGGCTCTGAGGTTCTTCATGCCGTGGACTCTGTCACCGCTGTTACTGTCGAGCTGTGATTATAATCCTGATCTCGGCAGGCACATCGTCACAGCTCCAGTTAGATTGCAGATGGCTGACACTCTAGCCAACGGAAAATGTGCACCATCTATGGGATAGCAGATTCTAACAAATCCTCCAGAGATAGCAGGATAGGCCCCAACCCATGCCCAAGCTATTCTAATTTCTATAGAGTCCCAACTTGTTAGGCAGAGGAAGATTAGAGGCAAGTGTTTAAATAACAATCAAAAGCTAGGTTGACTATAGACTGGAACAGTTTTGCCTTTTTTAAACTGAATATATCTTTTTCTTCCTTTCACTTGTCCTCTCATCTGTCTCTGAATCCCAAGCCAAGCCTTACTCCTCCAATAAATCCTAGTTAAACAGAACATTCTCCTTTCATTCTGACTTTATGAGAAAATTGCACAAACGCAAACTGACAGCAATCAAGGCAGTTTGGTACAGGAAACATATCACGGGACTAGGATGTAAAGACCTGCATTTTCCTCCTAGTTGTACATAGAAACTCTTTGGTCCTTAGTTTTTCACTCTGTAAAATGACAAATGAGGGTCAATATATTAGAGCGTTATTGCTCTAGTAACAAATTCTCAGACGTAGTATTTAAGCAACACAAATTCATTGTGTTAGCATGTAGAGGTCAGAAGTCTGTAATCAGTTTCACTGGGTTAAAATCAAGGTGCCAGGAGACTGCCTCCCTTTTTGGAGGCTGTAGGGGAGAATCTGTTACGTTGGCTCTTCCAGCTTCTAGCGGTCACTTCCTTCCTTGGCTCATGGCCTCTTCTTCTAGCATCAAAGGCTGCAATGGCAGCTCTAGTCCTTCCCTTGCTGTGTCTTCTGTACTTGCTCTTCTGCCTTGCTCTTTCACTTGTAACCATTCGTGTTATTAGATTGACCATTCAGAATGGTCTAAGACAATTGCCCCACCTCCCCTTAATCTTATTTGCAAAAATCCCTTTTGTCAGTAAAATAGCATATTCACAGGATCTGGGGAATCTGTGGACATCTTGGAGGGACCTTACCTATCAGCCAGTGTACCCCAAAGTCTCTATCAATACAGAATTCTGTTTGTGGAATCTTATTATGTACTCAGCATTGCTCTAGAATTCAGAACTATGATTGGGGTACAGCCTAGATTACATCCAATTTCAGGTAATCAGGGACTGCAAACTGATAACCAACAGGCCAGATTTGTCTCCAGGTCATACTGATTGACTGACCTGTTAAAAATATTTCTGTTTAATTGAAAAATTTTAAGTTGGAAGACATAAAAACACAAATTTCTGACTTCTAGTGACAGACTCTAAGAATATGACAACCCCAGGCCTCTTGTTTTGCCTGGCAACTGTTGACCAACACTGAGCAATATCTTTTGGTTATTTTCTATAGACAGGATATTTGTACCACATATTTTCATATTATCCACCACTCATCTGTCAGTTTGTCGTACTGTAGTGGCACACATGTTGGCATGATGCTGGAATACCAGCCATGTGGACAGATTTCAGAGAAACTTTCTGGCTAACACAAACTAAGAAGACAGGCCTGGTGATCAGCTTTCAAATATTAGCCAATTAAAATGTATGGGTCATGACAGCACATTGTCCTCCTTGCTGGCTTTGGACACACCATCAAGAGAGATCAATCAGATGAGGATGTTATGGTTGGTGAAGGTGAGGGAGATCTTTAGTGAGACTGATTGGCGTAATAGTTCCATTGATGGATTCAGACAGTCCAGTGATTGTGAGGATGAGGCAGGTCTGGACCACATTCTATTCGATTGTACATAAGGTTGCTATGAGTCCGAGTTGACTTGATGGCAGTTACCTATTTTACCTGGTTGGGACCTGTGTAAACATTTGAATTGTCAACTCCCAGTCCTGTAGTCTAGTGGGTTAAGGTTGGTGGTTGGAACCAACCTGCTTTGGAAGCCCTGTGGAGAAATTCTACTCTGTTCTATGTTGTTGTTGTTGTTGTT
>NW_006408639.1:8311256-8317882 GCF_000296735.1 Chrysochloris asiatica | reverse complement strand
ACGTAGTAGAACCCTCCGAGGGTGGGGCTGGAGTATCCACCAGCTCAGGCACCCTTATAGTCACCAGAATGGAGGTACGCACACAGCAAGGGACCAACAAAAAGATACCAAAAAAAAAAAATAAATAAATAAATAAAAAGAATGTCCACACCTCTGTCTTTGCGGCTCTGTCAGGCGTCCGTGGCTGCTCTAATCCCATTTGACCTAGCCTTGATGACTTGATTATCAGAGGAAGATAAAAAAAACCCAAAGCAATTTGTGATAAAGGAAACTAGGGTAAATTGCTACAATATGATGAACTTGACCTATACTCATGGAGGTAGTAACTCAAAATACCAACAGAGAGGGAAGAGATCTTCACATCAAGTATCAATGCTATCCCCTCTATAGACAGGGTAGATAGGAAAGGGCAAGTTAAACATTGGCTGCCTAAAATGAGGGGCGATAAAGGCACCAAGTGACTGGCTTACAAGGTTTCAAGGAGGAGTTTAGTTTAAGAGTGTGTGTGGGAAGATACAGTCCTCACTGAATAGTTTTTACTTTGTCTAGATGAGTCTAGTGAAAAGAGATGGGGATAAGATTCTTATGATTCAATAGTGAGAAATTGTTATCATGACTAATTGAGACTGTTACAATTGTAAAGGTAGTTTTGTTTTTTTTTAAACAAAAACAGGGGAGTAGTTAATCTTACAGTCCAGAAACAGAAAATGCTAGGACCATGAAGGGAGACGAGCACAAGCAGAATGTGGGACCTTATCCAGAGAAGCAGTGACACCAGAGATGGAGGCAGAGATGAGGACATGGAGAGAGGGGGCAGCTGAGGACTCTAGATTCATGGAAAGAGAGTGACTGAGAGCTGGCAGCCCGGAGGCAGGCTTACAGAATGTGGCCTTTGGTGGTTTAAATTATTATATATGCTTGAGTGTTAAAAAAAGAGAAAACACAACTAAAATGAATAGAGAGAAATACTGTTAACTGATGGTACATGGAGGGGATTCTAATCATAATTATTGTAATGAAACAAAGTATATGATTTGTTGAATGTAAAACTGATGTTCTGCCCTGTAAACGTGCACTCAATTCACAATAAAACCTTAAGAAAAACAGACTTTATCAACAATAAGACAAACAGTCTAATAAAAAAATGGGCAGTACTTGAACAGACATGTCATCAAAGAAGGCATTTAGATGGTCAGCAAACAGAGAAAATACATTCATGATCATTAGTCAATATAGAGGTGCAAATCAAAACAACAATGAAATATCATCTCACAACAGCAATAATAGCAAAGTTTAAAAGGACAAAAAAGGCAAAAACAAAAACAAGAAATGCTGGTAAGAGTATGGAGAGATTGGAACCCTTCTACACTGTGGATGGACTGTAAGATGGGACAACCACAATGGAAAAAGGCCTGGTACTTCCTTCAAAAGTTGGCAATTGAAGTACCATATGAACAAGCAATACCATTATTATGTGAAATACTACAATCATTTGGAGAGTAGATAGGTGAGCTTAGAACAATTATCAGAGGGAAGGTGGCAAATGAAATCATGTAATTGTGAAAGAATATTTTGTTAACTTTAAGAAGTTATTTGTATAAGAGGAATAATGATTGTTGTAAAAAATTTTTGATGAACTACACTCAAAAGTCACTGTTTCAAATAACCACAAGGAGATTAAAGGAATAAAAACGTAGCCTACAAGTGTGTGATCTCTAGGTTAAAGGTTTTTGCAGGATTACCTTTATGACTTATTTCATCCTTAAAAGTCTATGAAAATTCAAGCAGGAAATAAAAAGTAATACAAATGTTTCCACAACCTCAACTCTCCCTGTTCCCACCAGATGCGGAGAACACATACTTGTCCCCTGTATTAACTGACAGAAGTTGGAGGTCAGACTTATTAGAAATTGTTGTAGAGCTGTCTGATGCTATATAGTGAAGCATCATTTGTATAGTCCTAGAGAGTCAGAAAGAATCTCCTTTCCTGACATACTTAATTACTTAAAATAAGCTGACTTTCTTATGCTATACTTTGTAAAACTACCTGTTTATCATCTCATTAATCAAACTTGATGGCAATCCTAAGTGGGATGTTATTTCTTTCAGAAGAAAATCACGTTAAAGGTAGTCAAAGGGCAGCTGAGTGGGAGATGTACAAGTCATTATCTATGGAAAATAAAATGGATGCCTTATCTTTGCTGCTTTTCCTTTATAAATAATTGCTCTGATAAGGCAGGTCATACAAACATCCCATGGCTCACAGAATTTTCATCACCTCAAACTCCCCTTCCCCATGTTCTTTAGTATGCTGATATTTGATGGCAAGCAAGAAACTCTGTGTTTCAAAGAGGCAACCTATCAATGCTCTGGTTTGTGGTACGTCTTTTATTACACATCTTAGTGTGCCTTTCTAGAGGATCCCTAATTAGTTTCATGCTGCTGCCCTTAAGGTCGCGCATGGCTGTATTTAATTGCCTGGGAAGTATCTCTGGAAAGATGCTGGCTAAGCGTAATGAGGTGGTATCCTGGCTGCCTTTGGGTGAAAGCTGTATTTTTAACTTCACTCCTATTTCATATGATTGCTGAGAGCTTGGGTTTCATTCTTAACTCTCTCTATATATATGTTTTCAATTTGATAGTATTCATAACTGCTCTATTCTTATTTTGTCAATAGAAAAACATTGTCTCTGGAGAATGTTAGATAGATAATACTAAAGAGTTGACATATATTGTCCTACCTGTAGTTTTTAGAGGAGGAACTCGAATCTCTACAGGTCTTCTATGATTCCATTGTTGTTGTTGTTGTTAAGTGCCGTCGAGTCGGTTCCGACCCATAGGGTAATACATAATATGTAAGCAATTAGTTAATCAGTCGAGTATCAATTCAATTGTGATCTTCAGGGCAGGGAAAAGGTTGTGAATATACAAAAAATGACACAACCTTGCTTACTAAAAGCACATAATTATATTATAAAGCAAAATGAAATAAGATATGAACATTCATCCTGATGTGGCACCATAGGCTAAGCACTGTACTGCAAGGTTGGTTTGAACCACAAGGCTAGCAGTTCAAATTCATCAGTTGTTCTTTGAAAATCCTGTACAGCGACCCTATGAGTTGGAACCGACTTGACAGCACTTCACAACAATACATAATACTGGAGTTCTACTGTGGTGCTATAGAATAAACACTGGACTGTAAGGTAGTTTTGAATCACAAGGTCAGAAGTTCAAACCCACCAGTTGCTCCTTGGAAACCTTATACTGGGTTGCTATGAGTCAGAACCAACTCGATGGCACTTAACAACAACAACATTCATTATTCAGACACTACCATTGTAATTCAAACACATCAATTCTTCTATATTCTTCCTTATTTATTGACCAACTTTCACATGAGTATGAGACAACTGAAAATACCATGGTTTGGGTCAGGTGTACCTTTTGTTTGTTTGTTTGTAAATGAGTGCTTCTCAGATTCTTTGTGGAGAGAACTGTCTTTTATTTCTTCCTTATTTCCTTTGTATTGCAGACCTATGCTTTACAAAATATAACAATATTAATTACTACAGAATGAAATATAAACTGCTGAACATATAAAAAACCAACATCCAAATTAAAATCTAATCTTTTATTCTTATATACAACATAAAATCACTCTGTTAAATTGCTATTAAAAGTTTTTAAAGGCTTGCTCTCCATTTCTCTGCTTAGCTCATTTTGATCTGGTAATAAGCATTGAATGGATGACCACTGACCTGTAACCCACACTTTGAGTAGCAGTGCCTCAGAAGAGAAACCTGGCAATCTACTTTAAAAAAAACGAGCCATAGAAAACCCTTTGGTACAGGTCCCCTATGACAACCTGGGGTTTCCTTGTGTTGTAACTGAATGGATGGCAACTGGGATAAAAACAAAGTACATGAAAAAGAGAAGACACCCAATGACAGAGCCTTGGGGGATTCCAACTTCTGTAGCTAGAGTAGTTGGGGTGGAACAAGCAAAGGCTAAGGAAAATCAACCCTGAGGTATAAGGAGACTCAGGCTACCCCATTGTCATGGAGGCTTGGAGAGGAAAGAGCTTCAAAAGCAGTGGTTAAACATGTCAGATGCTCCTGAGTGGCTGGGTGACATGCGCACAAAGAATTGATTGGCTTTGTCAATATTTAGTTTGATAAGGGAGTGCTGAGGATGAAAGTCCCATTAGAGTGACTTGGGGAGACAATAGCCTGAGAGGAAGTGGAGTCAGCAAATTTGAACACTCTTTTTTTAGAGTTTTCCTTGGAGCTGAGAGAAATAGGACTGTAGTTGGAAAGGGATGTAGAGTTATAATTGACACAAGAGAAGGTTTTTTTTTTTTTTTTTTTTTTTAATTGTTTTTATTTTTTATTGCCGAATTGAGCTAAGGTTTACATGGGAGAACATCAGCTTTACATTCATACTATCGTATTTTGTTTCATTGCAATGATTACAATCCTCTCCATGCATCATCAAACAACCAAAGGGTATATACCCCGCAAGCCTGCACCCCCTCCCGCTCCCCCCCCCGTCTGTTAGCACACAGTCTCTCTCCCTCCCTGAGTCCAGAGTCCCCAGCTGCTCCATCTTTCCATGTCATCGTCTCTGCCTCAATCTCTGGCATTCTCTGGATAGGGTCTCACACTCCACTTTTCTCCCTTGATGGTCCCAGAGTCCTCCACTATTGGACTGCAAAATCAACCACTCCCCTTCTTTTGTTACAAAATGTCTACCTTTACATTTGCAACTATGAGAAGGTGTTTTATTTAAAAAAATATACACATGATATTAGTTGCCACCAAGTGAATTATGACTAATGGGGACCCTAGAAGACCCTATATGGTACTGGGTCAGGCACACCTTAGTCCTCAAATTGTTCTTTTCTTTTGAACATTTGAAAGTATCTTTTGCAGATTTGCCTAATGCAGTACATCATTTGATGTGTTGACTAATGCTTCTATGAGTGTTGCTTTTGGATCCAGTCAAAACAAAATCTTTGACAACTTCAGTGTTTCCTCCATTTATCATGATGTTATTTAGTTGAGTCCTGCTGTGCCACTGTAGGGTAAGCACTCGATCATAAGGTCGGTTTGAACCTAAGGTCGGCAGTTTAAACTTATCAACTGCACCTCTGAAACCCTATACAGAGTCGTTATGAGTCAGAAATGACTTGAAGGTGACAGCAACATTATGATAATAATGGATCAAATCAAAATAAAACGTTTGACAACTTCAATCTTTTCTTCATTTATCATGATGCTATTTACTGGGATGGCACTTAACAACAACTACACATTATGATAATAATATTATGAACCATGAAATAGCATCATTAAAAAGAGAGCAAAGATTGAAGTTGTCAAAGACTTCATTTTGATTGGCTCCACAATACACAATCATGGAAGCATTAGACAAAAAAATCAAATGGCATGTTGCATTAGGGAAATCTGCTGTAAAAGACCTCTTTAAAGTGTTCAAGAGCAAACATATCAGTTTAAGGCCTAAGGTGCACCTGACCCAAGCCATGGCATTTTCAATGGCCTCATACATATGAAAGTTGGACAATAAATAAGGAAGATTGTAGAAGAATTGATGCATTTGAATTATGGTTTTGGAGAAGAATATTGAAAGTGCCCTGGACTGTCAGAACAAACAAACAAATCTGTCATGGAAGAAACACAGCGAGAATGTTCCTTAGAAGCTAGGATGACGAGGCTTCATCTCTCATACACATTATTAGGAGAGACCAGTCACTATGAGTTGAAACTGACTTGTTGGCACCTAACAACAACAACAACAACAATAGCAACATTCACAAAATGTTTTGAAAATATATTGAACTTAACAAGAGGACCAGGGAATGCTTTCTGGAAAATGGGGTCTTTGAGTTGAACTTTTAAAGATGAGGAGAGTTTTATAGGCAAAGAGTAGGTAAAAGGGCATTTAACATTCAGTGAACTGGGTGGATGAAGACAGGAATCATGAGAATGAATGCTTGGTGGGTTGCTGGAATGATAAAGTACTGCTGAGCAGACTGTCTATGGCTGGGTGTGATTAGAGATAACACTAGAGAGAAGACTGGGACTGGATCAAGAAGAGTCTTGAATCTGCTAGGATACAGATGGTATTAGATCTTTATAGAGTTTGGAACCAGTTGGAATTTTTTTTTTTTAAGGTTTTTATTGTGGATTGAGTGAAAGTTTACAGGGCATATCATCAGTTTTACATTCAACAGATCACATACCTTGTTTCATTACACTGATTATAATCCCCTCCATGTACCATCAGTTAACAGTATTTCTCTCTATCCACTTTAGCTTTTTAAAAAACACACAAAAAAACCCACTTAGGCATATATAACAATTTACATTTCCAAAGGGCACATTCTGCAAGTCTGCTCTTGGCCACCAGCTCTTAGTCCTTCTCTTCTTAGTCCATGAATCTAGAGTCCTCAGCCGCTTCCCCTCTCCATGCCCCCATCTCTTCCTCCATCACTGACACTGCTGCTTCTCTGGATAAGGTCCTGCATTCTGCTTGTGCGTTCCTCTCTTGATGGTCCTAGGGTCCTCTGTTTCTGGACTGTAAGATTAACCACTCCCCTTTTT
>NW_006408639.1:8309411-8309951 GCF_000296735.1 Chrysochloris asiatica | reverse complement strand
GATGTTTTTCATAGCAGGGTTGGCTTTGGCAAAATCCCTTAGCTTCTGTTTATTCTGGAATGTTTTGATTACATCGTCGTATTTGTTTGACAGCTTTGCTGGGTAGAGGATTCTTGGGTGGCAGTTTTTTTCTTTCAGGTTTTGTATATGTCACCCCTTTGCCTTCTTTTTTTTTTTTTAATATTTTATTGTGAATTTTATGATAGTTTACGTGGGAGAACTTTAGTTTTACATTCATTTCATCTTATATCATCTCACTGCCATGGTTCCAATCCCCTCCATGCATCATCAGCCACCCAAAGGGTATATCCCAGAAACCCACCCCCTACACCCCCAGTTTTCGGCCCACAGTCCCTTTCCCTCTCTGGGTTCAAGGTCCCCAGTCACTTCATCACTTCACATCATCATCTCTGTCTCTATCTCAGGCATCTCTGTTTCTCTGGGTAGAGTCCCGCTCTCAGCTCTTCTCTGTTGATTGTCCCAGAGGCCTCTGCTCCTATATTGGAGAATTAATCACTCCCTTCCTTGTTACAAAACTTC
>NW_006408639.1:8292710-8302990 GCF_000296735.1 Chrysochloris asiatica | reverse complement strand
GACCCATAGCGACCCTGTACAGGGTTTCCGAGGGTGTAAATCTTTACGGGAGTAGAAAGCCTCATCTTTCTCCCGCGGAGCGGCTGGTAGTTTTGAACCGCTGACCTTAAGGTTCGCAGCCCGATTCGTAACCACTACGCTACCAGAGCTCCGCCACTACCAATCAGAATCTACTCAACAGCAGTTAGTTTTTGGAGTTTCACTTATTTCTTTACTGTGACTTAAACCCTCCAATAAAAGTTGATCTTTATTCTGATGACCAAGAAGTACTGAAAGTTCTTGAGCTATTAATTATAGTGTATTCATTACTTATTGAACTTTTAAAAATTGTTTTTCAAAAAACAATACATACATATAACATTTGAAACAACCTTCCAACGTAATCCAACTATATGCCATCCCATGAACATTCCTTTAATTGAGAGTTTCAATATTATTTACTTTCCTCCACTTATTTGTTTTAAAAAGGTAGTTCTTTGTTTCTAGGTAATATATTTATAGCTTTTTAAATTAAAATGTATTGTCTGACTAGTCTAAGAGCAAGTGGTACTCTAACAGTCTGAAAAAAATTCAATGGAAGTTATTCATATCAAAAACATCCTATTACTGCTAGGCTTTGTGCAGCTACTAGGCAAAGCGAGCTGGATGGAAAATTATTCATTGTTTGACATTTTGAGACTTGCAATTCCCTTCTTAGATTGTTCAGAGTTGTTTATAACCTACAAAGCAAGATGATGAAATTCATTGATAAACAACAAAAAAATTAAATATAAAAACCAAATCATAACTTCAAATCACCGTATAATCATTTAACACAATTAATTGAAAAGGGAGAAATGTAAATAATTCACATTTGAGGTTTCATACTGTGTAGAATGATCATATCCTTTTATACAATCACAATCTCCTTTAAAGCTATGTTTTGAAACATGTAAATCCCATAATATGCTATGAATTTTAATTAAAATGTCAATAGCCATGGAAGCATGGGAACAGTGAAAAGAAACTTTGTTAAAGATAAGCAAGGTTTATTCTCAAGAATAATTTCTGAAGACAAACAAGAAATGGAAAGTGAACCAAGAATTTGTTATGCAAATTGAGTTCCTGTCTTAACTCAAAAAGTCTAGTCACGATGCCTTTCTTATTTTCCAGCACTACAACTTACTGGATAGATAAAATTAACTGGAAGTTTTTGAAGTTGAAAATCCTTGTGGACAAAGCACATCATAAAGTCTAATTGGTACTGAATTGAATTATAAGTGAGAAGATCTAAGTCAGATGTTCTCAGTGCTGATTTCAGAAGAGCAATGAGTTAGTGGAGAACTTGACTTTTCAGATGAGAATATACCGTGAACATTTTTTGTGCTGGAGTGTCTTTGTTGCTAAATAGAAAAAAATGAGGCACAATTTCAGATTATCCACTGCCTGTGTGTTCACCAAGTCATCAAGTAGAGTTCCTTGCCTTGTTCCTGTTTCTCACTGTACCTGGTAGAAGATGGATTTTCCCCTTCATTGAAGGGGTTGGCAGGGTGCATATAGAACATTGCGAGGAAAGTGGTTTGATGGAAACTGCTTGAGGTTGTAACTTTCAATTTTCTTGCTTTTTGTTCTCTCCCTGAGACCTTTGAGTTCTTTATACCTGTAAAAAAGGCAAAAAGCCAGGCAGGTAATGAGCTTGGCTGCCTTCGTTCCCCACTTCTGCCACTCAAGGTTTGCTGTCTCGCTCTTTGAAAGTTCAACAGTCTCAAAAGGGTGACACTATTTAGGGATTCCTTTATTCTTGTAATTTGGGATAATAGACAATGTGAACAGGTTGCACAGATGTTTTTAAACAGCTGATGGTGTGTATGCTTGTATATATGTGTGTGTGCTGAAAGAGGAATCCAAAACCTCCTGGGATTATTTGTTAGTTTCTTGTTGACTTTTCAGGAGATTTGGTTGTCCTAGAAACCACAGTTATATAGCCCATGGAGAAGAAAAGGACACAGTTAAAAACATTCAATTCTATCTCCTTTTTGCAGATACTTACATTTTGTAGGAGATGAGGATTTTCATGGAAACTGTTAATAATTTTTTTTTCTCACATAAAACAGCCTAAATAATCATTTTCTTTCATTCTTTACATCTATGGGTGGGGAAAACAATGATGACACTGAGCTGCAAACTATCACTAGTTATTTTAGATTTGATTTTGGGGTTCAGTAGAATGTATACTTCATAGTAGATCAAAATTCTCTAGAGATTTGGTTTGGTAAGTGTAAAGAACAAATGGTACCACAGTGTAATAGAGAACATAAAGCTAAGTTTTGCCTTTTAGATTGTATGCCATTAGGGAGGTGCCGCCTGAGATAGGAGCAGGAGACCCCCTCTGCTCTGTGGAGCCAATGGCTCCAGGTATGGCAATAGATGCCATTCACTGAGGAAGAACAGAGAAGGGGAGGATACCTGGAAGGCCCCTGGTGGGCCTTCTGGAATCCGTGAATCCCCTGAGCACTCTGCAGCCCCCATGGGCCAGTTTGTAATGCCTCGGTTTCCTGCACACCACATGTTGGCTCCACTAGCATTGTCCACTCATAGTCTCTTTCTCTGCCTCTGTCATAACAACTGCGCCCTTTCTCTACTGCACCCACCCCTGTTGGTGTGGATGTTCTGCAAGATTGCATGCCCCCAAGATTCTAGGTGGAAGCAAGAAAAAGTCCCGGTGTGGCGCTGTGGGTGTGCGCTAGTCTGCAAAGGTGGTTTGAACCGCATTCAAGCTCCCCAGCTGCTCCTTGGAAACGCTATACAGGGTTGCTATGAGTTAGAACATACTTGGTAGCACTTAAAACGTTCAGATCCTAGTGAAAAAGACCCAAAATGCACATATCAGACTTTATATACTGAAATGAAAGGAGAAATAGACAACTCCACAACAACAGTAGGAGACTTCAACATACCATTTTAGTTGATGGCTAGAACTAGAAAGAAAATAAAGATGCAGAATCTAAACCTCACGATAGATCAACTTGAACTTACAGACATGTATAGAACTCTGTATCCGACAACAACACAATATACGAGGATAAGATAAAAAGTATGATAACAAAATCATACAAAACTTTATTAAAAAAAAAAAAAGTCAACAAAAATAGTAACCAAAAGTATTGAAATGAATATGTCTCAACATATTCTCCATCTAGGTCTATACCTAATCCTTCCCTAAATTGTTCTGGTAGCATAGTGGTTATGAGTCAGGCTGTTAACCTTATGGTTAGCAGTTCAAAACCACCAGCGGTTCCGCTGGATAAAGATGAGACTTTCTGCTCTCATACGATTTACAGCCTTGGAAACCCTACGCACGGTCGCTATGAGTCAGAATAGACTCCACGGCACACCATCACCACTACCAAGCCTTCCCTGGGGAGTCCTGGTGTGGCACTGTAGCTAATGGACTGCAAAGTCGGTTTTAACCACAAGATTGGTGGTTCAGGCTCACCAGTTGCTCCTTGGAAACCCTACACAGGGCAGCTATAAGTCATAACCTACTGGACAGCACTTAACAACAATAACAACAGCCCTTCACTGGATTGTGGTGCTATAGGAAAAGCTCTGGACTGCTAACCAAACGATCAGCAGTTCAAACCCACCAGTCCCTCCTCAGAAACTCTATATATGGTTGCTATGATTTGGAACCAACTTGATGGTGCTTAATAACAACAACTCTCAGACTCTAGAAGTGTATCTGATGGGAGGGATGTTTCTGATGTCTGTTCTCCCATTTCAGTAACTTGTGAGGATGTGTGGAGAGGCCATGATAGAAGCCTTAATTTACAGCCAATACTCCTGTTGTTTTCTCTCAGCTCTGTACTTTGGTCTAGGAAAGATTTTGAGGACTTTTCTTTGTACTGGAAAATACCAGTGCCTGATATTTAACATATAAACCATGTTTCTGGAATTCTGAAAACAATTTTTTTCTTTTAAGTGCATGACTCTTGCAGTTGAATTATTGCTTTCATGATGATTATGTTTTTGTATGACTTAAAAAGTCTGTTTGGAAAGTTGAGGATGAGCACTTGTTTCTCTGTTTTCAGATTGATTCTGCCTTCCATCTGAAGCAATGGATGCTTCAGCATCAGTGGGTGAAGGATCATAGGGAACAAGTAGATTTATCCAAGACAGAAAAGATATCAGCAATATTAAAAATACTCTATATTACAATAATAATATCAAAAGCCCTAGTCATGCCACCATCATGACCTTATATATGTCAGACAGTTGGTAGTTTACAGACCATTATCTGATTAAATAATTCCTTCTACATCTTTGCAGTGTAGCTTTTTATTCCATCTTTTAAATGAGGGTATTAAGACACAGAGAAATGAAACCATTTCAAGAAGTAGCATGTGATCAAGAATCTGTGGTACTGAAGGAAGAAGGCCAAGCTTCACTGAAGGCATTAGTGAAATACAAATCTCCAGGAACCAATGAAATAAAAAGTGAAAATTTCCAACGAATTGCTGAAGCACTGGAGGTGCTCACTCATCTATGCCAAAAAAAATTGGAAGACAGTTACCTGGTCAACCTATTGGAAGAGATCCATATTTGTACCCATTCCAGAGAGGTGACTCAACGAAATATGGAAATCATTGAACAATATCATTAATATCATATGCAAGTAAAATTTTGCTGCAGATAATTAAAAAAATGACTGCAAGAGTACATTGACACATAGAGGGAATCATGAAGCCCAACCAGAATCTTCTGAGGTAGGAAATTTACACTTCAAAGAACAAGCAGACCAGCCTGGAGTGGCTAGAAAACCAGAAGATACTTCTTGAAATAAAGACTGACAGGAAAAATAAAAAACAATAACGGCAGTCTGACTGATTACTACAAGAACAAGCAAGTTGCTAGCCCAGGAGACATCAAGGCAAGTGGTTGGGTCCTCTCAGGGCAAACCCCCTTCCAAGATTAAGACTCAGGGTGAATACACGAGTAGACATGCTCTCTGACGGGTGACCACGTTGGTCACCGATGGGGGAAGTGAGGGAAAAACAGCAATGAAGCTGCGAGCTAAGCCCTACCACGTTCAATGGACTCCTGTGAACCTGGGTGGAGACCTGGTTGGCCAGCAGTGTGGCAACACCCAGGGACTCCTAGGCCCAGAGTCAGTGACATAGCCACAGAGGACTAGAGTTTCGAGAGTGAAGTGTCCAGCAGATAAGAAGTGAGGACAAATGCACAAGAACACCCATACTTGCAAGTAATCCCAGTTGACCTGGCTTCAATGGCTGGATGATCAGAGCTCAACTCAAAGAAGAAAGAAGTGGAAAAAAAGAGTAATCTGATACAATTTGATGAACTTGACCTATACCTATGGATGTAGTAGCTCAAAAGAGGGAACACATCTTTACAGTGAGGCTCTTTCCCACCCCCTCAATACACAGGGTAGACAGGGATGGGCAACTTGGACATTGGTTATCCAAAATGGGGGCTATGAAAGCAAAAAGTGACTGGCTTACAAGCTTTCAAGAGGGAACCTAGATTCAGAGGGTGCGGAGGAAGGTAGATTCTCCACTGAGTAGTATATCCAATCTGTGTGGTAGGGCTGATGAAAGGAGATGAGAAAAGCACTCATGTGGTGTAATAGTGAATAATTGCTATCAGGACTGACTGTGAGGGTTGGAAATGTAAAGGTAGATATTTTGTAGCAAAAGGAGGGGAGTGGTTGACTTTGCAGGACAGGAGCAGAGGTCCCTGGGACCATCAAGGGAGAAGAGTGGAGTGCGGGACCCTACCCAGAGAAACAGTGACACCAGAGATGGAGGCAGAGACGATGACATGGAGAGATGGAGCCGCTGGTGACTATAGACCTACAGAGGGAGAGGGGCTGTGTGCTGATGACCAAGGAGCAGGCATACGGGTTGTACCCTCTGATTGGTTGATGATGCATGGAGGGGATTGTAATCATGGCAATGAAATGATACAAGATAGATTGAATGTAAAGCTAATGTTCTCCCATTTAACTATCACATAATTTACAATAAAAAAAAAAAAAAGAGTATATTGACAGGGAACTGTCAGAAATTCAAGCTGGATTCAGAAGAAGATGTGGAGCTAGGGATGTTATTGCTGATGTCATATGGATCTTGACTTAAATCAGAGAGTACCAGAAAGATGTTTACTGGTGTTTTATGACTATGCCAAGGCTTTGAACTGTGTGGATCATGACAAGCTTTGGAAAATATTGTGAAGAATGGGTATTCCAGAACACTTAATTGTGCTCATAAGTGCTGTACATAGGCCAAGAGGCAGTTGTTCAAACAGAGGAAGAGGGTACTGAATGGTTTAAAATCAGGAAAGTGTGCACCAGTGCTGTATCCTTTCATTATACTTATTCAATCTGTATGCTGAGCAACTAATACAAGAAGTTTTATTATATGAAGAAAAGGTGGCATCAGGATTAGAGAATATGCAGATGTTACAACTTTCCTCTTAAGAGAACTTAAAATACTTCTGATGAAGATCCACAAGTACAGTCGTCATTATGGATTGTACCTCAGTGTTAAGTAACAAAAATCCTCATAACTGGACCTATAAATAACATCATGATAAATGGAGAAAAAATGAAATTACGAAAGACTTCTATTTCCTTGGATCCACAATCAACACTCATGGAAGCAACAGTCAAGAAACCAAATGACATGCTGCATTAGGCACATCTGCTGCCGAAGACCTCTTTCAAATGCTCAAGAGCAAAGGTATCATTTTAAGGACTAAGGTGTGCGTGACCCAAGCTACAATATTTTCACTAGCTTCATATGCATGTGAAAGTTGGACAGTGACTAAAGAAGACTGTAGAAGAATTGATGAATTTGAGTTGTGGTGCTGAAGATGAATGTTAAAAGTTCTATGGACTGCCAGAAGAACCAACAAATCTGTGCTGAGAGAAGAACACCCAGAATGCTCCTTTGATGCCAGGATGGTTAGACTTGGTATTATATGAAGAAGGGGGCATGTCTCTCATACTTTGGATATGTTATCAGGAGGGACCAGCCCCTAGACTAGGACATCATGCTTGATCAAATGGAGGGTCAGTGAAAAAGAAGAAGACTCCCAAGCAGATGGATTGGCATAGTGGCAGCAGCAGTGGACTCAAGTGTAACAACAAATGTGAGGATGGTGCGAGACAGGGCAGTAGTGTGTTCTATTGTGCATAGGGTACAATAGTCATCAGTATTGTATACTGTACAGTATAGAATCGGAGCCTGCTCAGCAGCAATCCCAAGTTTTGGGAGATGTTGTGGGTTTTGGATTCTGGGTTGGACTAATTTTGAATCCAAGTACTCTGCATTTCATAAAAGTCTTGGTTTCTGGATCAATGAGTCTTATAGGAACTTTTCTGGGTGATTAGGTTCTTCACTCAAACCTCTTCCAGGTCTATTGTACCACTGCTCTTTGCTTTAGTTCTTGACAGACTCTTTTTATGTTAAAACTCCTCCTCTGATTTTAGTGTGAATCTCAGCTGCTTGTTTCACCTCATGTGTTGCTTGGTCGCCAGTAAACCTAAGCCAGGCATCTTGTCCAGCTAGCATCCCAGTTCTTCAGCTGTGCTTCTTACCATATCCAATCCTGCTTCTCTGCCTGTTGACTGAAGTGGATTGTAATCAGACTTTCGGAATGATTTACGTAGTGAATAGTTAACCCTACCGCTTAACGTACATAGAAGTCTTTTCGTATGTTTTGGGGCCTGTTGATTTTTGTCTAGCATAGCGTTGAAGAGTTGAATTAATGACTTTTGTTGTTCTTGGGACTAGCAAAGGCATATTGGCTCAGAGCTGTTTTGTTATTCTTAAGTACCATCAAGTTGGTTCCAACTCATAGCAACATGGTGTAGGATTTCTGAGGAGTAGCTGGTTTGGTTTGAACTGCCAACCTGTTGGTTAACAGTCCAGTGCTTATCCTCCAGAGTCACACCAGGACTCCTGTGTTATTGTTGTTAAGTGTTGTCAAGTCGATTCTGACTCATTGTGACCCTGTATAGGATTTCCAAGGAACAGTTGGTGTATTTGAACCACCAGTCTTGAGATTAGCAGCCCAATGCTTATCCTAAAGTTCCACACCAGCACTTGCTCCATTAGAACAAAGAAAAACTACCCCATCTGATTTCCAAGTCTGTAAATCTTTATAGAAGCACACTGCCACAGATATTTCCTCTGAGGTAGTTGGTGGGTTTGAACCTTGAACCTGTTGATTTTCAGTCAAGCACTTAGCAACTGCACCACCAATCCATTGCCATTGAGTTGATTCTGACTCTTAGTGATCCTGTAGGACAGGGTATAACCACTCTCCATAGTTTCCAACACTAAATTTTTGGGGATGCAGAAAGCCGTATCTTTATCCCACAGAGTAGGTGGGGGGTTTGAACCACTGACATTGTGGTTAGCCTCCCAATGCTTAGCCAACTGCATCACCAGGGCTCCTAAATTGTACGTGATATATGCTTAAAGTTACACAGTTGCCATGGGCCCATAAACCCTGAAAAGAAACTGGTAGAATTTCACTTGAAATGAATTATGTACTAAGAAAATAGGATCTGTGACCTAACATATGAGTGCCAGGCACCCCTAGGTTACTGCTGTAGTAGATCGGATCCCTGTGCCATAGAGAAACATGGAAATGTCAAGATTTAGGGGCACTTGTGTTGGGCTGGCAACTCAGTCACTTCTCTTGGTAGCTTGTGAAATATCTCCAATGAAAAAACGCCATCAGGGAACACAAAAAAGATAAAGCTCAGATGGCAAAGACAACGAAAAAGCAATGATGAGTTACTTTGGAATTTCTAAGGCATCCCTGAAGCACAAGGTTGTATACTCAGGTGACTTTTATATAAGTTGTGTTTAAAGATAGGAAAATTCAATTGCTTCACTGGACAAAGTAACAGAACGCTGCAAGGTTTGGAATAGATATCGTGACAGAGCTTTCTATCACAGAAACAAAGAAGATTGTCTTCAGCAGAAATAACACAAGTCAGCCACTGGCTCCCAACGTATGACAGAGGTCCTGATAATGACCCAGAATTTGAGGAAACCTCAGTAAGGTAAGTAAAACTCTGTTGACTAAGAGAACAGGATAAAAATTTAGCACATTTGTTAACAGAATTATTTCATTCTTGTAGGTGTTAGGAATTTGAAATAGATTGGGTAAGAGAGACATGCTGTAACTTGAGTAGTTAAAATAATTTAAAATAGTTTGATCCTTTTGAATGCTACTCTTTCCATTTTTCCTCCTTATACTTGTCATGCTTATCTTTTAACCTGAGGGACAAAATTACTTTATATGTGGTTGTTGTAGTTGTTGTTAATGCTGTATGTGGTAGGCACTCAATAATTAGTTGTTAAGTTAAATAAATGACTGAATGAATCATTACAATGAAAGTAAGGAATTATGTTCTTGTAATGCCTCATACAGTTTTTTTTAACCTTTTATTGTGAATTGAGTGAAGGTTTACAGAGCAAATCATCAGTTTTACATTCAATAAATTATATATTTTATTTCATTACATGGCTGCAATCCCCTCCAAGCACCAACAGTTAACAGTGTTTACCTCTATTCACTCCAATCACTGTGTTCCCCCCTTTGTCTCCCGCCACCCCCATCTTTCCTCTGCCAGCCTCCGTCCGATTGTATATTATCTACCCCGTCATCCATATCAATGTGTGTCTAATCTCTAGCATATGTATCATTTCCTCCTTGTCCCAAACCATCATAGATTGTTTCTTTTATCGAAAGAGAGAGAGAAAAAACCCTCTTTTTTAAAAAAAAAAAATGTACAAACCTCCCACCCCGAAAAACCTCGCAGGGTATATAATCATTTAAACAACCAAAGGGCACATTCTTCAAGCCAGTCTCCTGCCCACCAGCACACAGCCTTTCTCTTTCCATGAGTCTAGACTCCTCAGCTGCTCTCTCTCTCTCCATGCCATCTCCTTTGTCTCCATCTCTGGTGTCGCTGCTTCTCTGGTTAGGGTCCCACATTCTGCTCATGCTCTTCTCTCTTGATTGTCCTAGTGTCCTCTGTTCATGGAATGTAAGATGCAATAACCCCCAGCCCCTTTTTGTTACACAACTTCTACCTTTACAGTTGTGAAAATCTCAATTAGGTATGATAACAGTTTCTCATTACTGAATCAAATGAATCCTTTCCCCATCTCCTTTCACCACACCCATAGAGATAAGAGGAAAACTATTCAGTGGAGATTCTATCCCCTCCCCTACACACACACACACACACACACACA
>NW_006408639.1:8283669-8289755 GCF_000296735.1 Chrysochloris asiatica | reverse complement strand
AAACATCCATTGAAAATCGGAACATGGAATGTATGAAGTATGAATCTGGGAAAATTGGAAGTTGTCAAAAATGAAATGGAACACATAAACATCGATATCTTAGGTATTAGTGAATGGACTGGTATTGGCCATTTTGAATCTGACAACCACATGGTTTACTATGCCAGAAATGACAAATTAAAGAGGAATGGTGTTGTATTAAATGTCAAAAAGAACATATTCATATCAGTCATGAGGTACAACACTGTCTGTGATAGGATATGTGCCTAAAGGGAAGACCAGTTAATACCACTATTGTTAAAATTTACACACCAACCATTAAAGCCAGTGAAGATGAAACAGAAGAATTCTACCAACTTCTTCAATCTGAAATCCATCAAACATGCAATCAAGATGTATTGATCATTACTGGCGATTGAAATGCAAAGGTTGGGAACAAAGAGAAAGGATCAGTAGTTGGAAAATATGACCTTGGTGATAGAAATGATGTTGGAGAACGTATGATAGAATTCTGCAAAATCAATGATTTGTTAATTTCAAAAACCTTTAGACAGCATAAGAGATGATTATACACATGGACCTCACCAGATGGAATGCATAGAAATCAAATTGACTTCATCTGAGGAAAGAGATGATGGAAAAGCTCCATACCATCAGTCAAAAGAAGGCCAGGGAGACACTGGAACAGACCATCAATTACTCAAATGCAAATTCAAACTGAAGCTGAAGAAAATAAAAACAAGTCCACAAGAACCAAAATATGACCTTGACTATATCTCACCTGAATTTAGAGATCATCTGAAGAACAGATTTGATACATTAAATACTAAAGACCGAAGACAAGAAGAGTTGTGGGATGACATTAAGAACATCATGCATGAAGAAAGCAAAAGTCATTAAGAAGACAAGAAAGAAGGAAAAGGTCAAAATGGTTGTCAGACGAGACACTGAAACTTGCTCTCCAGTGTAGAGATGCTAAAGCAAATGAAAGAAACGAGGAGGGCCAAGAGCTGAACAGAAAATTTCAAAGGACAGCTCAAGAAGATAAAGCCAATTATTACAACAAAATGTGCAAAGGTCTGGAATCAGAAAACCAAAAAGGAAGAACATGCTCAGCATTTCTCAAGCTGGGGGAACTGAAGAAAAAATTCAATCCTCGACTTTCCTTATTAAAAGATTCTCTAGGCAAATTATTGAATGATGTAGGAAGCATCAAGGGAAGATGGAAGGGATACAGAGAGTCACTGTACCAAAAGGAAATGGTTAATGTTCAGCCATTTCAAGAGGTAGCATGTGATCAAGAGCCAATGATACTGAAGGAGGAAGTCCAAGGTTCATTGAAGGAATTGGCAAAGAACAAGGCACCAGGAATTGATCGAATAAATATGGAAATCTTTTAAGAAAGTGAGGCGGCATAGGAGGTACTCACTAATATATGCCAAGAAATTTGGAAGACAATTATATGGCTGATTGATTGGAAGAGATCCGTATTTGTGCACATTCCAAAGAGAGGAGACCAAATGGAATGAGAAAATCATCAATCTGTTTGATATCCCATGCGAGTGAAGTTTTACTAAAGGTAATACAGAAACGGCTGCAAGCATACACTGACAGAGAACTTCCAGAGATTCAAGCTGGATTCAGAAGAGGCCGTGGAACGAGGGATATCATTGCTGATGTCCTGTGGATCTTGGCTGAAAGCAGAGAATATCAGAAAGATGTTTACCTGTGCTTTATTGACTATGCAAAGGTTTTCAATTGTGTGGATCATGACAAGCTATGGACAACATTGTGAAGTATGAGTATTCCGGAACACTTAATTGTACTCATGAGGAATCTGTACCTGGACCAAGAGGCAGTTGTTTGAACAGAGCATGGGAACACTGAATGTTTTAAAATTAAGAAAGGTGTGTGACAAGGTTGTGTTCTTTCACCATACTTATTCAACCTGTATGCTGAGCAAATAATGTGAGAAGCTAGGTTATATGAAGAAAAACATGGGATCAGGATTGGAGTAATACTCATGAACAACCTGCAATTTTCAGATGATACAACCTTGCTTGCTCAAAGTGAAGAGGACTTAAAACATTTACTGATGAAGATCAAAGAGCACAGCCTTCAGTATGTAAAGAAAACAAAAATCCTCACCATTGGAACAATCAACGACATTCTTATCAACAGAGAAAAGATTGAAGTTGTCAAGGACTTCATTCTTCTTGGATCAACTATCAATACTCACAGAAGCAGCCGTCAACAAACCAAACGATGTATTGCATTAGGTAAATCTGTTGCACAAGACCTTTTTAAAGTGGTGAAAAGCAAAGATATCAGTTTGAGGACTAAGATGCGGCTGACCCAAACCATAGTATTTTCAGTAACTTCATATGCATGCAAAAGCTGGACAGTGAATAAAGAAGACCATAGAAAAATTGATGCTTTTGAGTTATGGTGTTGGAGGAGAATATTGAAAGTGCCATGTGCTACCAAAAGAACCAATAGATCTGTTTTGGAAGAAGTGGAGGCCAAGATGACCAAACTTTGTCTCTCATACTTCAGACATATAGTCAGGAGGGACCATTCGCTGGAGAAGTATATTATGTTTGGTAAGGTGGAGGGTCAGAGAAAAAGAGGAAGACCCTCAACAAGATGGATTGGCTAAGTGGCAGGATTGATGGACTCAAGTGTGGCAACACTAGTGAGGTTGGCCCAACTTTGGGTTGTGCATAAGGTCGCTATGAGTCGGTACAGACTCGATGGCACCTAACAACAACAACCTACAAAATGAAAGTGTACTAATTTCTTTATTTAGAAACTTCAGGGATTTGTCTTTGGAATAATATAGCTGCTTTTTCTATGTTTCATTTCAACAAGTGGTCCCGTTCTTGTCAATTAGCTACATTGACCATTGACACCAATTTAGGAATGCATAGGAGAAGGATACCGATGTTTTGGCAGGATCCATGTTCTTTCACATGTGTTCTTTCATTTAATTCTCTTAACAGTTTTGGAGAGTGAGAATTATTTGTCCCATTTATCTTTTTGAAGTAGGGTAACTGAGACTCACAGACATTGATTAACTGACCTGAGTTCAAGTTGTTGGTAAGAAGCCAAGACTTGAACCCAGGTGTGAGTCCTCATCCCTTTTTCTGAAGCATCTCATAAAATGAGTATTTCCCAAGTCAAAACCAAAAACTCACTGCCATCAAGTTGATTCCGACTTATAGTGGCCTCGTATACAGTTTCTGAGACTTTACGGAAGCAGTCTCATCTTTCTCCCATACTGTAACTGGTGGGTTTGAACTGTCAATCTTGTGTTACCAGCTTAATGCTTATCCTCCAGCACCATTAAATCTAGGTTTCCTTTGAGTTTTCTTGAGCCTCTATGCTATAGTTTCTTAGAAGGTTGAACTCTGTCTCTGAGGTGGTCATAGGAAGTGTCCGCCCTCAGTGGCTATTTACATACACTGTTATCCTTGCACACTGACTCATGAACACAGTCATGACTGAAGTCAGTTCATCACATTCTTCCAGTGTCAGTTCCTTCTGTCCCTGCCAGTCACTTCACTTGTCTGCTGAGATCTTGTACTCAGTACTTGGAGGGTGTCATCTCTGGCTCCTATTACCAGCTTTGTGCCTGGATTCTCGTTCTGGTTCCTCTCAGTCATTAGGCCTGTGTCTGTGTTCCCTGTGTTCTAACTGAAGTTCTTGTTCTTAATTCCTTGTATGTTTACGTTGTGTGTATACTACCTGTGCTGTGCTAGAAGCTGGAATCCTGTGACCCTTTTGATGCCTGTCTGCTCCTCCTTACCTGTGTTAATCTGCTCTTCCTGAGGCCTGTAGACATCAACTTGTGGCTCTTCCTGCTACGAGACACAGGACAAGTTTTTCCCCAAATATGCCACTTTTCCATAGTGCACCTAGATTTGGATCAAACCTAAAATAAATCAGCAAATAATGTCGCTGACTTTTATTCACTTGGCATGTCAGTAATAGAGTATGTCAGTTTCATAATCTCAAAATTATAGTTTACATTGGAAAATCAGTTAGCATGACTAATCTGAATTTTATCTTAACTTTAGAAGAGCTCACTTCTACTAGGTAATAAATCAAGCAGTGGTTGTTGCTAAGCATTGTCAAGTCGGTGCTGATTCCTAGTGAACTCTGTGTGCAGTTTCTGGGGAGGGACTGGTGAGTTCGAACTGTTGACCTTGTGGTTCAAACCGACCTTATGGTCAAGTGCTTATCCTATGGTGCCATACCAGGACTCCAAATCAAGCAGTAAATAGCATTGAAAAATAAACATAAAATGCTTTTTATTATTATTATAAGGATTATAATTTCAAGGGTTTCAATATATGAGGGTGAGACAAAAATTATCCACACTCTGGCTGTAGAATTTATTTTAATCAACTTTTAGGAAAGACATAAATACATAATTTTTCGACATTATCTTCCTTTTCAATACACTTTGTCCATCTATTAACAAGCTTTCGTATTCCTTTGTTAAAAAATGTTTTGGGCTGAGCTGTCAGCCATGACTGCACCACTGTCTTCACTTCTTCATCAAAGGTGAATCCTCCTGCTTGAATGGCTGTTTTCAGGAGACCAAACAGGTGAAAGTCCAGTGGAACAACATCAGGACTATAGAGAGAATGTTTTTACACTTCAAAATGAAGTTTGTGCAGAGTGTCAATAGTGTGGGCAGAGGTGTGTGGATGTGCATTGTCATGCAAGATCAGAAGCCCTTGGATAGCAGTCCTCTGCATTTAATCTGAAGTTTAGGCTTCAGCTCTTCAGTGAGATGCTCACTGTAATGAGCACTGTTGATTGTTGAAAAGTTTTCCCTGATAGTGTCCCAATATTGCCCATTGAGAGACCCAGAAAACTGTAAGCATCAATTTTCCAGCTGATGGTTGACTTTTGAACTTTTTCTTGGTTCAGCGATTCAGGATGTTGCCATTCCATACTCTGCCGTTTACTCTCAGGCTTGTAGTGATGAATTTCTTCATTAGTAATGACTTATTTTAAAAAATGAAACTTTCACCTTCCTTTAAGTATCAGTCGAAATTTTGTTTGCAGCTGTCCAGATGCTTCTGTTCATGCTTTTCCATGAGTTGTTTCAATACCCATCTTGCACAAGCTTTTTGAAAGCCAAGTGTTTCGGCTGATTTGCAAATGATATGCCAAATAATCTACTGTCGGTCATCTATTCGACAGAATCATTTCACGTGCACACTCAATGTTGTCATCAGGTGGGGATGTGGATAGGCATTTTAATATAACTGGACTGTGGATAATTTTCCCCTCATCCTTATGTTATTCATGTACCCAGCATTATTATGCTAGGTGTCGTTGTTATGAGTCAGCCTGCTAACCTCAAGGTCCGCAGTTTGAAACTACCAGCAGTTCCTCAGGAGAAAAGATGTGGCTTTCTGATCCCATAAAGATTTATAGCCTTGGAAACCCTATGTAGGGTCGCTATGAGTCTGAACTGACTCCATAGCACATAACCACCACCACCACAATCATTACTACACTGTTAACTTGTACTATTGAATTGACTTTAATCTAGAAATTGTAACTGTGCCATTATTAGCAGAAATGTTCATGGCAGCATTTTCACTTATACGTTGAATGCACTAACAGGCATGTACCCACCATCACTGAATCTGCTTTCTTTATTACTGAGTAGTTATGCCAATTCAAGAGAGAAAAGAAAGAAAAAAAGGAAAGAAGTAAAAGAAAACTTACAGGGGGCACAAAAAGTCAATGATATTTCATTTGGTGGATGCTAACCCCATGATGAAGATAAATAACAGAAATAAAGTTAGGTAAATGTAGTAATGGTTTATACCACAGGACTTCAGAACTCAAAGATCCCTTGTTCTCTGTTGAGATATTAAATTATACAGATATTTTTATATTTCAAGAGTCTTTTCTGGTTCCTGACTATAATTCTCTCATATATCCCTCCCTGGTAGTTTATAATCCCCTTTAATTATGTAAAATCTATCCCTAATAAACCAACAACTACTAATTATTTTCCACTGCTTTCTGCTGTGGAGTTTTTTTTTTTGTGTGTGTGT
>NW_006408639.1:8280618-8283539 GCF_000296735.1 Chrysochloris asiatica | reverse complement strand
TGGGTCGGAACCGACTCGATGGCACTTAACAACAACAACAACACATCCATAAGTATAGGTCAAGTTCATCAAATTGTAGCAATTTACACTTGCTTCCTTAATCAAATTTCTTTATCGTCCTCTAGTCAAGTTCTGATCATGAAGCAATAGAAGCTAGGTCAAATGGGTACTGTCTGCAAGTTTGGGCAGTCTTATGCATCTCCCCTTACTTCTTATCAGCTGGATGCTTCACTCTCAGTTCTAGCCCTCCGTGGCTATGTCCATGGGCTCAGGAACTTCCAAGTCACCCAAACATTGGCCCGACCAGTTTTTCCTCTTCTCGCATTCACTATGGAACGTGCTTGAACTCAACCTATATCTTCATTGCTGCTTTCCCCTACTTCCACTCACCATTAGACCAACGTCGTCACAAGCAAGCTTACGTGTCTGCTTGTGTGTTTTCTTTGAGTTTCACTCTTAGAGGAGGGTGCCTCATATAGTTTTATGTTTGCTATAATTGCTTGTTGATTGGTTAGGCTTAGGGCAAAATTTGATTGAGGTGATGGCGCCTTCTGAACTGATTTTAGGGTTTACTATTTCATAATGACAGTGTATAGAAAATGGGATGGGTTTATTACTAAAACATACAGAATTGTGATATGAATATGAATTGTTTCCCACACCCACCCCCCAAATGTGTCCTGAAGTACTGGCCCCTGTTATTTATGAATGTGATCCTGTTTGGAATTAGGGATTTCCTTTTTATGTAATGAGGCAATACCAGTGTAGGGTAGCACCTACATAATTGTTGTTATTACGTGCCCTTGAGTCAGTTCCTACTCATAGTGACCCTGTGCAGCAGGAGTGGGGAAACTTTTTTCTGCCAAAACTTATAACATCATTTGCAGGCCATACAAAATTATCAACTTAAAAACTAGCTTATTATAATTGGTCAAACATTTAATTAACTGATCCCTAATGTGATGACCTAATATGTTTACTTGTGCTTTATTGACTATGAAAAGGTCTTCAATTATGTGGATCATGACAAGCTATGTACAACATTGTGAAGTATGAGTATTCCAGAACCCTTAATTGTGCTCATGAGGAACCTGTACATAGACTAAGAGGCAGTTGTTCAAATAGAACATGGGAACAATGAATGGTTTAAAATTAGGAAAGGTATGTGACAGGGTTGTATTCTTTCACCATACTTATTCATCCTGTATGCTGAGCAAATAATACTAGAAGCTAGGTTCTATGAAGAAAAACGTGGCGTCAGGATTGGAGGAAGACTCATTAACAACCTGCGATACAACATTGCTTGCTGAAAGTGAAGACGACTTAAAATACTTACTGATGAAGATCAAAGACCATAGCCTTCAGCATGGATTGCATCTCAATGTCAAAAAAACAAAAATCCTCACTACTGGGCCAATAAACAACATTCTTATCAATGGAGAAAAGATTCAAGTTGTCAAAGATTTCATTTTTCTTGGATCAACCATCAACACTCATGGAAGCAGTAGCCAAGAAATCGAACAACGTATTACATTAGGCAAATCTACTGCACAAGACCTTTTTAAAGTCTTGAAGAGCAAAGATGTCAGCTTGAGGACTAAGGTACCCAAGCCATGATATTTTCAATAACCTCATACGTGTGTGAAAGTTGGATAGTGAATAAGGAAAGCCGTAGAATAATTGATGCATTTGAGTTATGATGTTGGAGGAGAATATTGAAAGTACCATGGGCTGCCAAAAGAACAAACAGATCTGTGTTGGAATAAGTACAGCCAGAGTGCTCCATGGAGGCCACGATGGCCAGATTTCATCTTTCCATACTAAGGACATACTGTCAGGAGGGACCAGTTGCTGAAGAAAGATATCATATTTGGTAAGGTGGAGGATCAGAGAAAAAGAGGAAGACCCCAAGCGAGATGGATTAGCAAAATGGCAGCATCAATGGGCTCAAGTGTAGCAGCAGTTGTGAGGTTGACTCAGGACTGGGCAGTGATTCGTTCTATTGTGCATAGGGTCACTATGAGTTGGTACCGACTCGATACCACCTAACAACAACAACTATGTGATGACTGGAGTCCTGGTGTGGCCCTGTCAGATATACGCTGAACCCCAAGGTTATTTGATTTGTAATGGACTCAATGGCACTTAACAACAAACAACTGTGATGACAGGGCCAGTTCAAATGATTAAAAGGCCCTTGGGGCAGATGTTCCCCACCAATGCTGTATATGGTTTCTGAGGAAAGGTTGGTGGGTTAGAACGGCCTACTGTATGGTTTAAATCAAGTCCAGTGCTTATCCTACTTCTAAGTAATGAAAAGGGCAGAGTAGACCCTGAGACACACACAGGGTGAAGACAATGTTAAGACATGAAGGAATGCCAAGAAGCACAAAGATAGCAATGCACAGAAATTAGGACAGAGGTCATAGAAGGAATGATTATGGCTGAGACCCTAAGTTGGATGTTTAGCCTTCAGAACTGTGAGAAAATACATTTTTGTTCTTTAAGCTACCTGCTTATGACATTTCTATTATGAAAGCACTAGGTAGCTTCTATAATTAACATTTAAAAAATCCCTTGTCTTCCAAATGTCTGAAGCCTTCTACTCCCAACAAAACTATCACTCCCTTGACATTACCAGTGAGTTAGACTGATTTGCATTGAAAGCCATTTATACAAAATATGTACTGTGATGGCTTGTGAGTTGCTGTGATTCTGAAAGCTATGCCACCGGTATTTTAAATACTAGCAGGGTCACCCATGATGAACAGGTTTCAGATGAGCTTCCAGATGAAGACAGAGTAGGAAAAAGGAGTGATGAAATACTTCTGAATATTTAGTCACTGAAAACCTTATGAATAGCAGAGAAACACTTTCTTTCAGTTATAGTGCCAGAAAATGAGCCCTTCAGGTTGGAAGGC
>NW_006408639.1:8274770-8276453 GCF_000296735.1 Chrysochloris asiatica | reverse complement strand
GGGGGGGAGGCTATAAAGGCACAAAGTGACCGCCTTACAAGTTTTCAAGAGGGAGTTTAGTTTCAGAGTGTGCAGGGGAAGGTGGAATCCCAACTATATAGTTCTCATCTTGGTTAGACAGGTCTGGTGAAAGGAGATGGGAATAAGATTCTTAAGATTCAATAGTGAGTAATTGCTATCATGACTAATTGCAATTGTCACAACTGTAAAGGTGGATGTTTTGTAACAAAAAGGGAGAAGTCGTTAATCTTACATTCCAGGAACACAGGACCCTAGGACCATCAAGAGAGAAGAGCCCGAGCAGAATGTGGGACCCTATCCAGAGAAGAGTAGTGGTTACGAATTGGGCTGCTAATCTCAAGGTCAGTAGTTCAAAACTACCAGCTGCTCCATGGGAGAAAGATGAGGCATTTTGCTCCCATAAAGATTTACAGTCTCAGAAATGCTGTACAGGGTCGTTATGAGTCGGAAGCGACTCCACGGCACATAACCACCACCACCATCTATAGAAGCAGTGACTTTAGAGATGGAAGCAGAGATGATGGCATGAAGAGACAGAGAAGCTGAGGACTTTAGACTCATGGAAAGCAAAAGGCTGTGTGCTAGTGGCTGGGAGGCAGGCTTGCTGAATGTACCCTTTGGTTGTTTTATTATATATTCTGGAGTGTTTTTGTGTACATCCAAAACAAAAAACCCAAAATCAAAGTGAATAGAAGCAAATACTATTGAGTGATGATTCATTGAGGGATTGTAATCATTGCAATGAGACTAAATAACAATAGGATGAGTGTAAAACTAATATTCTCCCATGTACATTGTTACTCAATTCACAATAAAAATTTTAAAAAATAATACATATGACATAAAAGAGTAAAAGAATAAAATAAAATAAAAATAATTTACATTTCATATTCCAATGATAACAATTGCTGTAATTCCTCCCAAGAAAGTAGAAATTACTTGAAAATGTTGTAAATCACATTATAACATTCTGTCACATGGGTAGAATACACTTCATTTAATTTTCTGGGTTTTTTTTTTTTTTTTTGGCACTTGAGTTTTTTCCAAAACCTTACTGTTATATATAAATAGTTTTGGATGATTAATCTCTTTGTACACTGCTGTTTTCTTAGGATAATTTTTTAGACGTTGCCTTATCAGATTTATGGTATTAATTTTTAAAAAACATTTCCCTAAAAGTAAAGCATTCATTTGAAAGCAAAAATTAAAAAGTACTAAATTGTTCAAAATAAAAATGTATTTCTCCTTTCCATGAACTCACTTATTGGACAAAATCCGTCTTGAACCATATATGTTTTTAGCTCTTCTAGCACTTACAGCCGACTCCATGGCACATAACAACAACAACAAGAAGCTCTTACAAGCTGCTTATATCATTGTCATTGTTGTTAAGTTCCGTCAAGTAGGTTCCAACTCATAATGACCCTGTATAGAGTTGCTGAGGAGCAGCTGGTGGGTTTAAATTACCAACTTGTTTTTCAAACTATACTTTTGGTCCAGTGTATTATCCTGCAATGCCACGCCAGGGCTCCACTTGTATCTCTAGTCCTTGAGTTTTCAACTTTGAGACGTTTTTATTGATGCTTTGTGAAGAAAGATTGGGGAATTTAACTTTCCCTTACAACCCCTTGCCAAGTTTTGCTGGATGTAGTTTTATATATA
>NW_006408639.1:8264352-8274670 GCF_000296735.1 Chrysochloris asiatica | reverse complement strand
ATACATACACACACACAATTGGTTTTATTTTTGTTCTTGTTGTGAATATACACAACAGAACATAC
Organism: Chrysochloris asiatica; assembly: GCF_000296735.1. Lineage (NCBI taxonomy): Eukaryota > Metazoa > Chordata > Mammalia > Afrosoricida > Chrysochloridae > Chrysochloris > Chrysochloris asiatica. Next base: position 8,274,605 of record NW_006408639.1, on the reverse strand, counting down.
ACCATTCAATGATTTCTACATGTACAATTCTGTGACATTGATTACATTCTTCAAGTCATGCAACCATTCTCACTCTCCTTGTTCTTCCCCCATTAATATAAATCCACTGCACTATAAGGTTCCTGTCTTACTTTTTGAGTTGCTTTTGTCAATTTGATCTCCTATATATAGGTCTTGAAAAGAGTACAATGCTCAAGGCAGACATTCTTTACTAGTTAAACTAAAATATTATTTGGTCTTAAGAAGACTTTAGGGGGTGTTTTCAGTTTTAAGTTCAAAGATTATCTCAGGTTAATGTCCCTAGGGTTTCATCTGGCCTCCATGGATTCAGAAGGTCTGGATTCCATTAGAATTCGAAGTTCTGCTCTGTATTTACCCCACTTTGATCAGATTCTTCCATAGAATATTTGATCAAAATGTGCAGTCATGGTATCAGGGCACCATCTAGTTCTTCTGGTCTCATGGAAAGTGGAGACGTTGTTGATGACCATAATTAGCCATACATTTTTATCTCTTCCCCTTATCCCTGACTCTTTCTTCCTCCACTATTCCAGGTGACTCTTTGGATGGCTGCTTACAAGCCTTTAAGACCCCACGGCACTATGCAATGGACTAGGAGGTAGAACAGAAACAGTAAACATGATATTAGCCAATTAACTGGTATGTCCCATGAAACCATGACACTAAATGCTGAATCTTCATACCTAGGAACCAAATCTTTTGAGGTATTTGCTTGTACAAAGGCAACCTCAGAAGCTAGCTGTGCCTTTTTGTTGTTGCTGTAGTAAATATATCTGTCACACGACTTTTGTCAACAGCATTTTATAGGCACCTGACTTATTGGCAGCCATTACATTAATCAGTTGTACAAACCTACACTTAGTGAATGTGCCTTTGTAACTTTTAAAATAAATACTTGGAATCATAGTTTTAATTTATTGTATCCCCTTGGAATACTGATGTGCTTGTCTTCCCTCTGCAATGCTTTACATTGCCATGGAAACCATCTCAAGGGTGAGTCAGCATAAGGGGAGGGAGGCAATGATTCAGGGTAGCATTCAATGAAAAGAAGAGAGGGAAATAGTATTCCCATGGCTAGCAACGCCAATTCAAAAATACCTGAGATGCTTACACATAAAATAGACACAGACTCCCTTGCTTCTCTTTTGGTTTTGTTCTTATGACATTGTATTTTACTTTTTGTTTTTGTTGAGAACACAAGAGAACTTCAAAATTCATGGAAAAATTCCATTATCTTTTTTTTTTTTAAATGTTTTATTGTGAATTATGTGATAGTTTACATGGGAGAACATTAGCTTTACATTCATCCTATGGTATATCGTTTCATTGCCATGGTTACAATACCCTCCATACATCATCAACCAGCCAAAGGGTATACTCTGCAAGCTTGCCCCCCAGTCATCAGCACACAGCCCCTGTCCCTCTCTGGGTCTAAAGTCCCCAGCCTCTCCATCTCTCCACATCATCGTCTCTGCCTCTATCTCTGGTGTCACTGATTCTCTGGGTAAAGTCCCGCTCTCTTGATGTTCCCAGGGACCTCTGCTCCTAGACTGCAAAGTCAATCACTCCCCTTCTTTTGCTACAAAATGCCTACCTTTACATTTCCAACTCTCACAATCAGTCCTGATAACAATTATTCACTATTGTATCACAAGAGGCCCATCCGCGTCTCCTTTAATCAACACCACCCAGACAAATTGGATATTACTCAGTGGAGATTCTACTTTCCTCCATGCCCTCTGGATCTAGGCTCCCTCTTGAAAGCTTGTAAGCCAGTCACTTCTTGCCTTTGTAGCCTCTCACCCCCACCCCCCACACCATTTTGGGTAGCCAATGTCCAAGTTGCCCTACTCTGTGTATGGAGGGGATGGAAATGATCCTCACTGTAAAGATTTGTTCCCTCTTTTGAGCTACTGCATCTATAGGTGTAGGTCAAGTTCATCAAATTGTATCAGATTACTCTTTTTTCCCCTCCTCTTTCTTCTGAGCTCTGATCATCCAGTCATTGAAGCCAGGTCAGTGGATATTACCAGTAAGTGTGGATGTTTTTATGCATATGCCCTTTCTTCTTATCAGCTGGATGCTTCACTCTCCACTCTTGTCCTCTGTGGCTATGTCACTGACTCTGAGTCCTCAGGTCTTGTCACAGTGCTGGCCATCCAGGTCTCCACCTGGGTTCACAGGAGTCTATTGAACGTTTTAGAGCTTAGCTCACCGCTTCATTGCTGTTTTTCCCTCACTTCCACTTATTGGTGACAAACGTGGTCACTAATCAGAGTGTGTATTCCACTGAGTATTAGTCTTGGAAGGGGGTTTGCCTTGAGGGGACCCAACCATTTGCCTTGATGTCTCCTGGGTGAGCAACTTGCTTGTTCTTGTAGCAATAGGTCGGACTGCCTTTATTGTTTTGTCTTTTTCCTGTCAGTCTTTCTTTCAAGAAGTATCTTCTGTTCTAGCTGCTCCAGGCTGATCTGCTTGTCCGTTCAAGTCGAAATTTCCCACCTCAGAAGATACTGGTTGGGGTTCAGGATTCCGCATATGGTCTTTTGTAATGCAGAGGCTCCACAAGAAGTCTCCTTCACTGGGCATGTTGTAGCCCCATTTTATGTATTCCAATCAGTTATAGGCAGAAGACGGACTTAAAAGCTTCCTATGATGATATTTCTGGCTATTTCTTTCTCTCCCTGCTCAAGTGTTTATTTTATAATGGTATGCCAGGGAAACCAAGATTCAAAAGACAGCCAAGCATCTTCACATTATTTCCTTCCTTTCCCCCAATTTCAACCATGTTTCAATCCCTGTATCCCAGAGCCCTGTTGTTCCAAGGTTGTGCATACATACATTATTTACTTCTATTCCACTTAGCCCATGCAAACCTGCCTAATTGTTTTCCTGTCCACTTTGTTCTGCCATTCCTCTCCCCCTTCTTTCCATTATCTTTTAATTCCAGTTTTCCTGTGAACTTTTTGAAGCCCCTTTGTATAAGCAGCATTGTTGTTAGATGCCATTGAGTTGGTGCCAACTCAAAGCGACCTTATGCACAGTGGAACGAAACACTGCCCGATCCTGGGCCAACCTCAGTATTGTTGCCACACTTGAGCCCATTGATGCGGCCACTTGGCCAATCCATCTCACTGGGGGTCTTCCTCTTTTTCTCTGACCCTCCACCTTATCAAATATGGTATCTTTCTCTAGTGACTGGTCCCTCCTGACAATATTTCCGAAGTATGAGAAACGAAGTTTGGTCATCTTAGCCTCCAAGGTGCGCTCCGGCTGCACTTCTTCTAACACAGATCTCTTGGTTCTTTTGGCAGCCCTTTCAATATTCTCCTCCAATACCATAACTCAAAAGCATCAATTCTTCTACAGTCTTATTTACTGTCCACCTTTCACATGCATATGAGGTTATTGAAAATACCATGGGTTGAGTCAGTAGCACCTTAGTCCTCAAGCTGACATCTTTGCTTTTCAAAACCTTAAAAAGGTCTTGTGCAGCAGATTTTCCTAATTCAATACATCATTTGATTTGTTGACTGCTGCTTCCATGAGGGTAGATAGTTGAACCAAGAAGAATGAAGTCTTTGACAACTTCAATCTTTTCTCTGTTGATAAGAATGTTGTTTGTTGGTCCAGTGGTGAGGATTTTTGTTTTCTTTACATAGATGATCTTCATCAGTAAATGTTTTAAGTCCTCTTCATTTTCAGCAAGCAAGGTTGTATCATTTGCATATCGCAGGTTGTTCATGAGCCTTCCTCCAATCTAGTTGCCACATTTTTCATCATATAACCCAGCTTCTTGGATTATTTGCTCAGCATACAGGTTGAATCAGTATGGTGAAAGAATACAACCCTGTCGTACACCTTTCTTAATTTTAAACCATCCAGTGTTCCCAAGTTGTGTTTGAACAACTGCCTCTTGATCCAGGTACAGATTCCTCATGAGTACAGTTAAGTGTTCCGGAATACCCATACTTCGCAATATTGTCTATAGCTTGTCATGATCAAAAGCCTTTGCATAGTTAATAAAGCACAGGTAAACATCTTTCTGATATTCTCTGCTTTCAGCCAAGATCCATCGGACATCAACAATGATATCCCTCGTTCCACGGCCTCTTCTTAATACGACATGAACCTCTGGAAGTTCTCTGTCAATGTATGCTTGCAGCCGTTTCTGTATTACCTTTAGTAAAACTTTACTCACATGGGATATCAAAGAGATTGTCCGATGGTTTCTGCATTCTGTTGGGTCACCTCTCTTTGAAATGGTTACAAATACGGATCTCTTTCAATCATTCGGCCAGATAGTTGTCTTCCAAATTTCTTAGCATAGATGAGTGAGTGCCTCCTGTGCTGCCTCACTTTCTTGAAAGATTTCCGTTTTTATTCCATCAATTCCTGGTGCCTTGTTCTTTGCCAATTCTTTCAATGAACCTTGGACTTCCTTTCTAAGTATCACTGGCTCTTGATCATATGCTACCTCTTGAAATGGTTGAACATCAGCCATTTCCTTTTGGTACAGTGACTGTGTATTCCTTTCATCTTCTTTTGATGCTTTCTGCATCATTCAATAATTTGCCCAGAGAATCTTTCAATAACGAAAGCCGAGACTTGAATTTTTTCTTCAGTTCCCCCAGTTTGAGATATTGAAAATCGGATTGAAAATTGGAACATGGAATATATGAAGTATGAATCTAGAAATATTGGAAGTTGTCAAAAGTGGAGTGAAATGGAATGCATCAGCATTGATATCTTAGGCATTAGTGAGCTGAAATGGACTGGTATTAGCCATATTGAATCTGACAACCATATGGTTTACTATGCTGGGACTGACAAATTGAAGAGGAATGGTGTTGCATTCATCGTCATAAAAAACATATTCAGATCAGTCATGAGGTACAATGCTGTCTGTGGTAGGATAATATCCATGCACCTAAAGGGAAGTCCAGTTAATACCACTATTATTCAAATTTACGCACCAACCTCTAAAGCCAGTGAGGAAGAAATAAAAGAATTGTACCAAATTCTTCAATCTGAAATTGATCAAACATGCAATCAAGATGTATTGATCATTATTGGTGATTGTCATGGAAAGGTTGGGAGCAAAGAGGAAGAATCAGTAGTTGGAAAATATGGCCTTGGTGATAGAAATGATGCTGTACGTGATAGAGAACGCATGATAGAATTCTGTAAAATCAATGATTTGTTCATTTCAAATACTTTGTTTAGACAGCATACGAGACGAGTATACACATGGACCTCACCAGATGAAATACACAGCATAGCAGTCACCAGTTCAGCAGTTCCTAAATGTGCATTTCAGTAACACTGAGTTGTGTAATCATTTTTACTCTCTTTTTTTGTGTGTCCTTTCCCCAGTCACATAAACCCACTGCACCTCTAAAGTTCTCATATGATATTTTGAGTTGCTTTTGTCACTTTTATCCATTGTAAATCGTTCTTAAAAGAGCATAATCCTCCAGGTAGATGTATTTTACTAGTTAAGTCAAACTGTTGTTTGGTTTTGAGCAAATTTCAGGAACTCCTTTGTTTAAGGTTGAAAGATTGTGTAAGGGCAGTTGTTGCAGGAGTTCATGCAGCCTCCAGAAAGTCTGGATTCTGGGAGAATGTGGAATTGTGCTCTGCATTCTCTCCCCTCCCTTGCTTGTTCCACCTGTCTAGTGCTACAAGTAAAGGATTCTGTAACTACAAAGTGGTAAAACATTCAGTTTTATGGTTTCACTTTTCATGGAAAAGAATATAATAAAGTATTTCCTCAATTATAGGTTTTCAAAGTGTATATGATTGCTGTACATCTATAGAACCTCTAATTTAGCCCTTTACTGATTGGGTACCCCCAAGTGTTTTCTTCTAGATCCTATTCTCTCCTCTGGGTCATCGTATCTTAGAGGTGCTTATGACTCCCAAATCTGAATCTAATCTAGTTCATTATTACTGCACTTAGCAGGGGCCTCAAATTTACCGTGTTCAGAACTGTACTTATCCTTCCCCTCTAGGATGTAATATTCCACATTACAGTGAATGGAATCACCATTCAACAGTTGGTGAGAAAACTGGGTGTCATTCATGACTTTTCCCTCTTTACCCCCACATCTAGTCACTCATCAAGCCCCAGTGGTGCTCCTTGCTGCACTTTTCTCTATGTCTGCTGCTGTTGCTCGTGTCCCGAGTACTGTTCTTGCTCATCTGCACTACTGCAATACCTCTCTACCTGGTTTCTTTACCTCCAGCACTTGTTGTTGTTAAGTACCATGGAGTCCGTTCTGACTCATAGTGACTCTGTATAGGGTTTCCAAGGCTGTAAATCTTTATGGGAGCAGAAAGCTTCCTCTTTCTCCCACAGAACAGCTGGTAGTTTCAAACTGCCAACCTTGATGTTAACTGCCCGATTCATAACCACTACGCTACCAGAGCTCCTTCTAGTGGCTTCAGATTCAGTCACTGCCCTAGAGCCTGACTGATCTTTCTAAGATACAAACTTGATCAATGTTGTTCTCCTGCTTAAACCCCAGTACTATAATATTGTGTGTATGTGTGTATCTTGGATGGCATGTGCCTGAAGACTTTGTTAGTCTCATATCTTGCTGATATAATTTCTTCATTTTCCTGGACTATTACATTCCCTCTTGCTTTTGGAACATCATACAAGCTGTTTCATCTACCTTAAATGTCTCTTCTGTTGTTGTTGTTATTAAATGCTGTCAAGTCGAGTCGTAATGCTCCGTGTAGGGTTTCCAAGGAGCAGCTGGTGGGTTTGAACTACCAACCTTGTAGTTAGCAATCCAGTGCTTATCCTCCACACCAGGATGTCTAAATATTCCGTCTATTCCTCTTAAAATTATAATGGATCTTTTATGTCTCTGTTTAATTTAATTATTTCTTCTCCATGAATTCTTTCTTTATCATGTAAGCCTGGATTAGGTACCACTCCTAGATACTCCCAAGGTAATTTTCACTTCCCTCATAAAAGTACATATCATGCTATAGGGTAATTTTGTTTGCACATATAATCCCACTTGGCTGTGAATTATGTGTGTGTCTGTGTGTGTATATATACAAGAATGTACATGTTGAATGAATACGTGCGTGTGTACCAGAAATGGACAGACTCCATCAGGCTATGTCCATATAGGGCTTTGATGGGACAAAGAAGACTGTAGGAGTTAAACATAAAAGCAGGAACATGAAAGAAAACATTTAAAACATTTCCAACTCCTGCTTCTACTTAGAAGTGAAGAAATTGGTAATCACTCATGTTCCCTTGGACCTTTGATGATCTTTTCTTTTCTCTGTATGTTAGTTTATTCACACATATAAAAATAAGTATTTAATCATAAAAATCATACCTGTTGCCCAACTCCTGATTATGAATATGAGAAAATAGAGTGTTAGGTTAAGTGGCTTGTTCTAGAAGCAGAGTCAGGAGCAGATCCCAGCTCACTTGCCTCTTAGTTAGCATGTGTGGGTTGGTGGTGGTGGTGGTGGTTGTCTGCCATTGACTCGGTTCTGACTCATAGTGACCTGTATAGGGTTCCTGAGCCTGTAAATCTTTATGGGAGCAGAAAGACTCATCTTTCTCCCATGGAGTAACTGGTAGATTCAAACTGCTGATCTTACGGTAAGCAGTCCAGCTCATAATCCATCAAGTTACCAGGGCTCATTTTGTCTGGATTAAACACCCATAAAATGGCTAGCATTGTGCATTCTGAGGAAAATTATCCAAGTTATCAACTGGAGTACGTTAGAGAATGGGTCATACATAACTCTTTCAGAACAGTAGGTAATTTCTTTAGTATATCTGCTCCGTTTATGAACAACAAAGAGTGAATACCGAACCAGGCAGGACTAACCTAGTACCAGGGAGAATCTGGTAAATGGTGGGGCTTCTGTGAGTACACCTAAATATTTACTGTCTAATCAGAGGAAATATTGATTCTTATATGTTGGCAAAGGGAACAGCAAAATAAGTAAGCTGCTGTTGAGTTGACTCTAAGTCATCGCAGCCCCGTGTGTGTCAGAATACAGCTGTGCTCTAGGGGTTTTTCAGTGTCACCAGGCCTTTGTTTCCAGGTGTCTCTGTGTGAACTTGAACTTCCAACCTTTTGATTAGCTACTGAGAATTGTCACCATTTGTACCAGCCGGGAACCCCAATGGACAGAAAGAGTGCCATGCTGCGCTGCCTTCTTGGGTTCATTTAATGCTGACTTCATGTTGTTACCTAATTCACACGGACTTCAGGCCCTCTACAGAGACACAACTGTAACAGCATTTCATGCCTGTTCATCTGTGCCAAGCAAGTTTGGTGACTGAAACATTGTGAAATTGCAGGGTGGTATTTTAAGGCCTTACTGAATTGGATGATTTATTTAAGCAATTTAAATGGGTTATTTGATATGTTTATGCAACAGAGTAACTTTTTGTGTATGTTAGGAAAAAATACAACAAATTAAATTGGTCCTTTTAAAATAGCGATTAGAAATATAGGCTGAAAGCAGCTGGGTTAGACTACTTCTTCCTGGGAAAGCCTATGAGAATTTCATATTAAAAGTTAAAAATGGGTTATAAAAAAATAAGAAAATTGCCCATTGTGAGGAAAAAAGAGAATGCCTATGAAGATTTTTATGACAATAACTTACATCTCATCGTTCAGTGAAATAGGAAGATTTGAATAGATGGATTTTGAAACACATCAACTCCTGTTAGCATGATGGGCCTTAATGACAATCCCTTCTGATGCCATCTGCAGATCTCAGAATAAATGCTGGCTGTGTGTTCACAGGAGGTGTGGTGTTTACCTATTGATCAACAAAGGGTGTGTTGTTGCTGAGTACACCATGATTGTGCCTGGGATCTGAGGATCAGACTTCCTAAGTCCAGATCATTTATTTTGGATTTACCATTGAAAACCTGACTTAGGAGAGGGTACCAATATTTGCCTTACTTAAATCCATCAGCTTTTGTGAACTGATGCTGCACACATGAAGTAGCTAAATTCAAGATCCAAGGCTTCTGATGAGACCTGGGGAATTTCCTGCACTTTTTACCATTCTTTAGGTGAAGAAGGAGTCTTTGGGTGGCACAATTGGTGGATACATTTGGCTGTGAATCAAAAGGTTGGGAGTTTGAGGCCATCTAGAGGTGGAAGTCCTGATGATCTACTGCTGTAAAATCATCCATGGTAAACCCTAGCGAGCAACTTTCTTCTCTCAAACGTACAGTCACTGTGAGTTGGAATTGACTTGACGACAACCGGTTGATTAGATGAAGACAGAAAGAAAGAATAATGATCCGCTGACTCTGTGAGAATGTTTTCTAGCAACCAAAGTACTTGGACATCATTGATTTGAATATAGGCATAGCATCCACTTTGAAATTATTTTCTTCCTTAATATGCAATTTTTAATGATATTTAAGATGGCAACTACGTATTAGAGAGTGCACTAGATGAATGGACTTGTCTTCTTTCTCCTATCATATGACTTTCTTTGGAAGGTTTAGTAAATGATAAGGGAAACAACAGACAAAATATACAGCAAAACAAAGCAACTCTGTTATTGACAACTTTCCTTTTCTTTTGGTTACAAGCAAGCATATGTCCTAACTTCACATTTGGGAGAACCACTTGTGTATTGCTGGGAGGGTATATTCCAGGTACCTGTCTCCCTCTGTGGAATCTGAAGAGGACAAGCCCATCTGCTCTGTTCCCTGGGGACTAATTTGTGACCTAGCTCTGGCAATCAGGTTTTGTCTTTCAGGAGTATTTTTCTGAGAGTATTTTTTATTTAAAAAGTATTTTATTGTGAGTTGTGTGATAGTGTACATGGGAGAACATTAGCTTTACATTCATCCTATCACATATCATTTCATTGCCATGGTTACAATCCCCTCCTTGCATCATCAGCCAACCAAAGGGTACAACCCAAAAGCCTGCCCCTCGGTCGTCAGCACACAGCCCCTATCCCTCTCTGGGTCTAGAATCCCCAGCCACTCCATCTCTCCATGTCATCATGTCTGCCGTTACTGTTTCTCTGGACAGGGTCCCACACTCTGCTTTTCTTCCTTGATGGTCCCAGAGACCTTTGCTCTTGGACTGCAAAGTCAACCACTCCCCTCCTTTTGCTACAAAATGTCTACCTTTACATTTCCAACCCTCACAGTCAGTCCTGATAGCAGTTTCACTATTGTACCACAATAGACCTATCCCCATCTCCTT
>NW_006408639.1:8247937-8262560 GCF_000296735.1 Chrysochloris asiatica | reverse complement strand
TTGAGTGTATGTTTTAAGGTTCACAGAATACAGTTGAGCATCGCTCTTTGTGTGAAGTGGTTGCTGTAGCATTCTGGCTCATCTGTCTGAGCACAGTATACTTCCTGTGTTTCCTGCTCTCTGGATTCTGTTTATCTCTTGGTAGCCGCATGATGCTGAGCCTTGGTTTTCTAGGGTCCTGTTGGTTTTATCACACTTTCCACCCCTGATATACTTATTTTATATTAAGTCTGTCAAAGTAATTTCTGAACTAAGAACGTTGATGCTTGTATCCAAGTCTTGTTGCTTAAAATGGGCCCCATTTGCCTTTATTAATGAGGCACTGGAAAGAACTTACATTACACGTTCACTAGTTTGAGTTACTTGTTCCGATCATTCCCATTAAACAAATTGTCTCCAACACTGTATATTGTCTTTGCCACTTGACTGAGTAGGAAATGGTTATTTCCCTAGCCTTAATAAAACATGTGAGGAATTTCTTAGAAATGAGATCATTCTGAGGGTAAATTTATTTTTATGAGCAAGGCATAAAGATTGCGGTTTTTTTTTTTTCAATACCTGAGATTTTCATGTAGCATACATATTTATCTCCTATTGTGAAGATTCTCCCTGGCCAAGAGAATAAATAGCACGTTACTCTTGACATGCACCTTGGATAAATGCAGTGATTTCCCAATATGAAGGGCTATGCTAGGAGGTTTCAAAAAGTTCATGTGGAAATCTTGTTATCTTTTAATTCTTTTTTTCCATGAACGTTTTGAAGCCCCCGTGTGAATAGTCGTGGTACAGGGATTTCTTAAGAAATGGCCATTGTACTTGTTCCTGATGGCTTAGGAGAAGGTCTCTTTCTTCCCTCTCTTCCAGAGAGACAATCAAAAGGGCAAACACTTTTGTGTCCTGCCCCTCTCCTGGTATGGTGCTGTGGGTTAATGTGCTGGACTGCAAGGTCGGTTTTAACTATATGGTCAGCAGTTCAAGCTTACCAGCTGCTCCTCAGAAACCCTTTATAGATAGGTTTGCTGAGTCGAAACTGACTCGATGGCACTTAACAAAAACAACCTCTCCTCAAAACATCTAGGTCAGGTTTCATTTCTTAGAGATTATTTTTTTCCCCCCTGGTTTGAGTAACAGCAAAGGGAGGGGGTCGGAGTTGAAATAATATAGCTAACTTTCTGTTTGAAGAGTGGTGTTATTTGAGACAAATTCATTGTACTATCTTCCCTCAGGCAAGGGGAGCCTTTCTAGGATCTCTGCATTTAAAAGGAAAAAGGGGCAAGAAAAAATCATGTCTCATTTCATCAGTAAGAAAAATGAAACCAATACAGGCTCTGTAACCTGGCTATGAGTGTACGCTTGCTGATAGCAAACTGTTCTTCCTTCTTTCCTTGCAATAAGCTCTTTCCCACTTCTCAAAGCTAGGGGATGATCAGCTCTTTCTAGGTCAGCTCTCTAGTGGGTTTCAAGGTGGGAGGCTTTGTTTTTCTGTTATTCTTTTGCCTGGTGAATTGTTTGGAAATGTTTGTTATCTGGTTTGGCCTGTTAACTGATTTCTTTAGAAATGGGTAGATTTTTTTGATAGTATTTTTATTCCTTCTAGAAACCAGTTGCTACATGGGATTATTCAGCCCTGTAATTTACATGTACTTCCCCCTACATTGAAGACCCTTTTCAATGTTTGGGTAGTTAATTTATGAGTTCCAGAGCTGAATTTATCAATAGGTAATGAACTGTGAACCACAGGTGGTTCAAGGCCACCAGCTGCTTTGCAGGATAAAGTCGAGGCTTTCTGCTCCCACAATGATTTAAAAGCTTATATTTTAAAACCTAGATTTAAAGCCTAGATTAGAAAACCCTTTACAGGGTCGCTAGGAGTCAGAATCAACTCCTCGGCACTTAACGACAGGACAGTTTTCTGGGAGCATGGTGTCTCTAGACGGTGATCACTGGACTTTCAATCACTGGGTCGATACTTCCAGCCCACCAAGTGCTTTGTGAGAGAAAGATGAGGCTTTCTGCTTCTGCAAAGATTTACAGCCTTGAAACCCTATATAGACCTGCTATGAGTCAGAATCGACTCGATGGCACTTAACTACAACAACAGGAGATTTTTCTCTCTTAAAAAAAGAAAACAATCCTATGGGGAATCCTTGTAAAATATATTCCTTTCATGGTCACTAATTTACCTATTTGGAAATTCTGATTTTCGTATATTGTATTTTCCTGGAGCAGACCATACGTAATAAAATGGTCAGTAATAATGGCAATTTATGTAATGTTAGCTCCATGCCAGGCACTCTGCTAAATGCTGTGCATGGATTAGTTCACATAGCCCTCACAACAACCCCCTGAAGACGGTCATTTCACAATGAGGAAACTAAGGCTCAGGGAGATTAAGTAACTTGCCTCCAATTGCCCAATTAGTAAAGAGTAGTGGGGAAGCTCTTAGGGGAAGTGATCAGACTAAAATAAGCTCTAGTGGCTTCTCTTCTGGCTTTTGGAGCTGTGGTCATTTTAGGGAAAGTGGATGCTAAAGTTTCACCAGAAGATTTTATAGGAATGAAACAGTTGCTAGAAAATATTGAAGGATGGTGTGTCCATCTGTGACACCCAGAGAAGAATTCAGGAAGGACTAGGACTTGTCGTGAGTGTAGACTAGTCAGTGAGAAAATGGCCTGGCGGTGCATGCTCATTTGTTCGGTGTTTTATGCATGTCTATGTGTGTCCTTTGTGGAGTCCTGATGTGGCACCGGGAGTTAAAGCGCTGGACTGCAAGGTCGGTTTGAACCGCAAGATCAGTGATTCACATCCTCCAGCTGCTCCTTAGAAACTCTATACAGGGTCGCTAGGTTGTTAACAACACTTACAACAACAGTAACAATGTATGTCCTCTACTTGTGTTATTTCACTTTGGTTTTATTTCCTGGAGGCTGTTGTTGCCTTGATCTAACTAGCTTTCTGCACCAGTCAGCACAGCTTCCGGTTGACTAAGGCCGTAGTATGCACACTTGGGCATCTGGGTTTGAGTTTCTTTTCTGACCTTCACCTTCTGGCTGTCCTTAGTTAGAATACCTTACCTTCCTAAGTTACAATTTCTATATATGTAGTTTGTGAAAACTTTCAACACCCATGTTATGAACTGATTTGTGACCCGCCCCCCAAATTATGTGTTGTAGATCTTCACCCTAATACCTGTGGGTATGATCCCATTTACTTTTGTTGTTATGTGCCGTCAAGTTGATTTTGACTCTTAGCCACCCTGTATGGAGCTCTGGTAGCATAGTGGTTACAAATCGGGCTGCAAATCTCAGGGTCAGCAGTTCGAAACTACCAGCTGTTCCGCAGGAGAAAGATGAGGCGTTCTGCTCCCGTAAAGATTTACAGCCTCTTAAACCCTGTACAGGGTCGCTATGGGTCGGAACTGACTCCACGGCACATAACAACAACAACATAGGGTTTCCAAAGCTGTAAATCTTTGTGGGTGCAGGAAGCCTTTCCTCCCTCACAGTGGCTGGTGGGCTTGAGCTGTTTACCTGTGGCTCATAGTTCAGTGTTTATCCTATAGATCCAGCAAGCTCCAGAGATTCCTTTTAGGAGTAGGGGTTTCTTTGTTATGCTAATGAGTTGACGTTGTTGTTAAGGAGCTGCTGATGGCTTTGAATTGCCAACCTTATGTTTCAAACTGACCTTGCAGTCCACTACATTGTCCTTCAATGCCACTTCAGGCTAGTCTGCATCTTAATCACTTTATTATTATATTTTAAAAACATGTTGCTGTTGACTGGATTCCAAGTCCTAGAGACCCTAGTGTTGTTGTCAAGTGCCGTTGAGTCGATTCCCACCCATAGCGACCCTGTATAGGGTTTCCAAGGAGCTGCGGGTGAGTTTGAACTGCCGACCTTACAGTTCAAATGGCTTTGCAGTCTGGAGCATTAACCTACAGCGCCACACCAGGACTCCAGAGACCCTATAGGACAGAGGAAAACTGCCTCAGAGGGCTCGTTGCTTTTAAAGAAACCAAAGAGCAGATAAGACACAGAAACAAATAACCAGACATGGATGCAGATAGATGCCATGAAGACCCCCAAGGAACTGAGGACCACAAGCTGAAAAGAGATGAAGACCTTCCCACAGAGCCGACCCAGAGGGAAAGCCTTTTCCTAGAGCCACAACACTAAATTCCAACTTCTGGTCTCCTAAATGGAGTTCTGGTTTGGCGTAGTAGAATAAGCACAGAACTGCTCACCACAGGTTAGAAGTTTCAATCCACTAGCTGCTTTTCCTCAGAAATCCTATGCAGGGTCACTGTGAGTCAGAACTGACTCGATGGCACTTAACAACCACAGCAGTCTCCTAATACTCTTCCATATAGCAATGATGGTAAGGGTGGCTAGGGACCAGGCAGTGTTTCCTTCTGTTGTACCTGGGTTTGCTTATGAACTGGAACCAACTAAATGGTACCTAACAACACAACAGTAGTAGCAACCTCCTATACCGTGAGAAAATAAATTTCTAGTCATTAAAGCCATACATTTGTGGTATTTCTATGATAGTGTTGTTGTTGTTATGTGCCTTGTAGTGAACCTGTACAGGGTTTCCGAGGCTGTAAATCTTTACGGGAGCAGAAAGCCTCATCTTTCTCCTGTGGAACAGCTGGTAGTTTCAAACTGCTGACCTTGCGGTTCGCAGCCCAATTTGTAACCACTATGGTACCAGAGCTCTTCTATTATAACAGCACTAAGAAACCAACACAGCCTACCTCCTAGGCATGTAAGACAATGTATGTAAGGACTCCAGTCACCTGCTAAACGCTACGTTGTTGTTGTTTCCTGTCCAGTGGGCTCTGACTCATGGAGACCCATGTACAACAGAAAGAACCGTTGCCCTGTCTTGCTCTGTCTTCATGATTATTAGTATTCTTCAACTCTGTGCTGTGGCCACTCTGTATTTGGAGCGCCTTCTAACTTATGGGGTGCATCGTCTAGCACTATATTGGATCCATAGGGTTTTTCTTGACTAATTTCTGGAAATACATTGCTAGACCTTTCTTTTTAGACTGTATTAGTCTGAAAGCTCTACTGAAACCATTCTACTATGAATGACCCTGCTGGTTTTTGAAATACCAGTAGCATAGCTTCCAGTATCACTGTGACCCACCAGCCACCTTAGCATGACAAACAGGCAGTAGATTAAAGGCTGTAAGTTAGATATCAGCTGCAGCTACTGTTGGCATTTCTGTTAATAACTGAAGTTGTCCATAGAAAAAATTGGTTATGTCAGAGTGCTACAAGTTCATAATGCGTTTTTTTAAGGTTTAAAATCTTGGAAAGCTGGAGGAAGTATATGGAAGGCCTTTTACTAATTGGGAGCAGGTGTTGAAACTTCTCAGTAGCCACATTTTCCAGCATCTTTCAGTTCTCTGTACAGCTGATCTTGGGAGGCAATGAAGCCGAGTTGTGTAAAGGTGAGAAAAAATGAGAGAACACAGCCACCACTATTATTTAGAACTGAATGTTGGTTCTAATTGGTCCCACGGGGTCACTTTCCATAAAGAAAGTTACTAGAACAGCAGTGTTACCCTGAGTATTCCGTCCCCTGCCATCTGCTACCAGAGGATGTATGCTTTGTTCTGTCTTGGATGAGGGGGATTTGGAGCCAAGGGGGATTTGGGCAGCAGGGACGGTACACATTGAAAGGATGAGGGAGACATGGGAGAGTAGTGAGAATTGAAATGTGGTGAGAATTGTGTTTTCAGTTAGAGCAGGTATCTAGGAAAATTAACTTTGAAGTAAAAGTATTTTAGTTTAAATCATTAAATTAACTTTGAAGTAAAAATATTTTAGTTAAATTCATGTGATCAAATGTAGATTTGTCATTATGAATTTTATGCAAACAATGAGCTATAAAGCCCTCTTCATAGCCGACATAGTCTGACTTCACCACCATAGGGTCTGCAGGAAGCTCTGTCCCCCCTCAGGGCCATGTGTGTCCTATACTTTCTGCCTGAAGCCTTTGACCTCCGGTGTCCGCTTGGCTGCTCCTCCGGCTTGTTCTTCACTCCTCCACTCAGTGGTTGCTTCTTCAAAGAAATGACTCCGTAATATAAATTAGGTTCCTAGATTTCTAATGATTATTTCTGAGAAGATAATGAAAATTGTTGTTAGGTGCTATTGAGTTGGTACTGACTCATAGTGACCCTAAGCACAACAGAATGAAACACTGCCCGGTCCTGGGCCAACTTCACAATCTTTGCTATTCCTGAGCTCATTGCTGCTGTCACTCCATCTCATTGGGGGTCTTTCTCTTTTTGCCAGCCCTCCACTTTACCTTACATGATGCCTTCTCCAGTGACTGGTTCCTCCTGGCAATATGTCCAAAGTATGAGAAATGAAGTCTGACCGTCCTGGCTTCCAAGGAGCGCTCTGGCTGTACTTCCAACACTAATCTGTTTGTTCTTTTGACCGTCCATGGTAATTTCAGTATTCTCCTCGAACACCATAACTCAAATTCTTCTATGGTTTTCCTTATTCACTGTTCAACTTTCACATGCATATGAGATTATTGAAAATACCATGGCTTGGATCAAGTGTACCTTAGTCTTCAAACTGACATCTTTGCTCTTCAGCACTTTAAATGAAACTTAGAAGAAGGAATTCATTGGCTCCTGGACTGGGAGCCCTGAATGGAGCTGGTTTCAGGCAGGACTGATGAGAACCTCACAAACAAGGCCTCCTGGATTCTTCATTCCTCTCATCTACCAGCTTGGTGACTCGTTATTTGTAGTCCTCCTTCTCCCTACCTGGGACTGACTTTCACCACATGGAAAGGGGAAGAGGAGGCATCACTGGGGACCACTTCCAATCTCTTTCGTGAACTTGACTCATCTAGGTTAGGGCAGAGGGTGGAGTCCTGTGTTTGAAGTCATTCTTTTAAGACGGTGTGGAGACCATATGTGTGTGTGTGTTTGTGAGGGAGAGGTAAGGAGGAATGGGGACTGGGTAGACAAAAAAACAAAAAACAAAACCAGTAGCTCTCCATTACAGTCTCCTTTGTGACTTTCTCAAAAAATATTTTCCTTAGTGTTGCTGTTGTTAGGTGCTGTCAAGTCGGCTCTGACTCATAGTGACCCTGTATGGGTTTTTGAGGTTGTAAATCTTTATAGGCAGAGAAAGTCTTATCTTTCCTCTGTGGAGCAGCTGGTGGGTTTGAACTGCCGACCTTGTGGTTAGCAGTTCAGTACTCATCCTACTGATTATTCTCTGTGTTCATTTGGTTCATATCTATTGAACATTACTTCAGTTTGGAAATCAATTCTGCGGTGTTCCTGGGTATTTTCTCAGTACCCTTGCCCAGCATGTAGTAGCAACTGAATAATTATGTGTGAAAATGGATTAAATAGTCAAGGAAATCAGAGCATGTGACAAGGAAGGAGATGGATATGTTATAACCATATCCTTATAACTTCAGAAGCTCTGGCCTGTGTCTCAGGGAAGCATTTCCATGCCAGTGAAATATATATTATCAAGGAAATGGCTTACAATTGTAGAGTCCCAGGTCACTGTTGGACTTCCAGTGTGTCCATTGTATTGAGAGCAGGCCACACCCCCAAGGACGCATCCCTTCAATTGATTGGCTGCTCATAGCCTCTTATCATAGAGCTAAGTATGCCCATATGAGGTTCTATCACTATGGGCATAAAGGAGCTTTGGTAGCATAGTGGTTACAAGTCGGGCTGCTCACCTCAAGGTCAGCAGTTTGAAACTACCAGCCATTCTTCAGGAGAAAGATGAGGCTTTCTGCTCCTATACAGGTTTACAGTCTCGGACACCCTATGCAGGGTCGTTATGAGTCGGAACTGACTCCACAGGATACCACCATGAGCAAAAGCACGTCTTAACCTCTGGAAATCCTGGCCTAGTCAAATTGCCACAGAACCTTAACTATCACAGCAGAGATGTGAGTTGAGGGCTGCAGTAGGACAGTGGTTCTCAAATTGTGGTGTCCAGATCATCAGGGGCATCGCTAGAAATGAAATTCTCAGCCCCTTGAATCAGAAACTCTGCAGGTGGGCCCAGCAATCTAACTATTAACAAGCCTTCCAAGTGATTCTGCTATGTGTTATGGTTTGAGAACCACGGGCGTAGGATACGGGGAGAAGTGCAAAGGTCACACTTAAAAATTGCATCGTAAGTAAAATTACTGACAGGAGAATGTTCCTTGGGGTGTTTGGAAGGATATTTGGGGCTACAGGGAGACAGCAGAGCATAATGGTTAAGGTCTCTTGTGCTGGCTGCCTGTTGTAGGGTACCGGTTTCTCTGTTTACTGAGCGATCATGTACAATCACTCAGTCCCTCAGCCGCCGACTCCTGTTGTATAAGACAGTTATAACAAATAGCTCCTATTTCACAGAAATGCTCTGAAGATTAAAAATGGCACTGGGCCATGCCTTAGCAATGTGTTCATTTATGTACTGCTTATAACTGTGAACCACAAGGTCCGCAGTTCAAGTCCAGCAACAGCTTTCTTTTTCAAGGGAGAAAAATGAGGCTTTCTACTTTAACAAAGATTTGGAAAACCTGTACAGGGTTGCTCTGAGGAAGAACCAACTTGATGGCGCTCAACAACAACAATAACAACAACCACAACACAAGGTTCTTAGCACAGTGCCTGGTACATGTTACTGTTGTTGTCAACTGCTGTCAAATAAGTTCTGACTCAAAGTGACCCTGTATAGGGTTTCCGAGGAGTGGCTTGTGGGTTTGAACTGCCTGCCTTTTGGTCCAGTGCTTATCCTACAGTGCCACACCAGACCCAGGTACATAGCTAACTTTATTGAATGCTTGTTGTTGTTAAGTGCCCTCGAACAGGGTCTGACACATAATGACCCTGTGTGGGGTTTCCAAAGAATGGCTGGTGAGTTTGAACTGACGACCTTGTGGTTCAACCGGCCTTTAGTTTCGTGGTTTCTTTCCCCGGCCCCCACCACAACTCCATTACTGAATGCTTTCTAGTGTTTATAAACAAAGAGTGACTGGATCTCACCCATCCTACATGTTTCTGCTTACTGGCTGCCCTTGAAAATAAGCCTCAAGTGCTTATAAACCTAGTTAGTGAAGCCTTCCAGGGGTCACCTGGAGGCCATTTCCAGGTGAAGATGTTCTCTGTACAGGCTTTGCCTCAACTCTGCATTTTTGAATATTTGCACTTTTGGGACTTTTTCCTAAGCGCAAAGAGCTTGCTGAGATTTTTATAACTTCAGCTGATCTTTTTTTGCACATTGCGTATGATCAAGGTTACATAGATGTAGATCTGACAAACCCAATGGCTTGGATGTTTTGAACTCTGGTCACCAGGGGCTACTGACTAGATAGTGCCTTCTGCCTACATTGTAAACTGAGGTGACTGTCCTGCCTAGTCAGTAGTGGTGAGCTTGGGCCTCTGTTAGGACATGGAGAGTTCCCTTATGCCAAGCCCCCCATCACCATTCCTGGGGGAATAAGCCAGTAATCACTTGCCCAAGTGGAATTTGCAGACTTGACACAACCTGATGCACACGAAAAGCTGTGTTTTAACCTGGAGCAGGCTGAACACCTTTGGCCTGTGGGGAAGTCAGCATGAGATAGGGTTGCTGGTGAAACAAGGGAACACCGAGCTTTTGATTTCAGTTCCAGCTGATGCTGGTCTGAGCATCCTCACTGTGACCAAGGGCAAAATGCGTGGTGCAGGGAGATCTCTTCATCAAACATTAAGTCCCCAGATGCAGATTTTTTTCCCTACCTTTCTCCCGCCAGTGGTTCCTTCTTGCTTCTTAATTTCACACCTGGTCACTTCATGTCCACGGCTAAGGTTTGCTGCAGGATGAGAAGGAGTTTTACTCAGGACCCTTGATTGTGTGTGACAAATCCAATTTGAGCAAGCTTAAGAAAAAAATAAGTTGACAGGCTCAAGTAAGTGGGAGGGATAGTGGAGCAAACCATGGAATTAAAGCAAGAATGAATACTGGACTCAGGGACTTTAGAGTCAGGACCCAGAGCCGCCAGGGTTTTCTCTCTGCCTATCTCTCGTTCATGCGAGGCTCTGCTTTTGCTCTGTTCTCTCAACTCAGGTTTACATATCTTAGCTATCCTAGTGGTGCTGCAGGGTAAGCACTGGACTGATAACTACAAGGTTGGCCATTTAAACCCACCAGCCACTTTTGAACACTCTACACAGGGTCATTGTGAGTGGAAACGGACTCAACAGCAAACAGTAACACCAAGAAGTATACGGAGTTTGGATTCTTTTTCCTAAGGTCCATTTGTCATTGCTAGAGATGGACCCTAATGGCCCTTCTGGTGCAGTGGGCAGGACTGGCCTCCAGTCAGAATGTGGTAGTGTGGTGGTTCTGGTTACTTATGGCAGACGCCTATCCTGCTTATGCCCTTGCTGTGCTGGGTGGGAAGTATTTGAATTTTATCCCAGGAAATGGGTGTTTTGATTGGTCCCATCTGGGTCATGGGTCTCCTCTCTCTGTGAGCTGTTGTTATGTGCCGTGGAGTCAGTTCCGACTCATAGCGACCCTGTACAGGGTTTCCGAGGCTGTGAATCTTGACGGGAGCAGAAAGCCTCATGTTTCTCCCGCGGAACAGCTGGTAGTTTTGAACTGCTGAGGCTGAGGTTCGCAGCCCGATTCGTAACCACTACGCTACAAGAGCTCGGAGTTAGGGTGGGGGTAATGGTGCACATGGAGTAGTTTTTTACAGAAATAAAAGATGGAAGACCCGTTGTTGGGAGCCCCAAACAATTGTCCACATAGTATGACTCAACCGCTCTGTAGCTGAATTCAACACAAAACAGTCCCCAGTTACTAAGGCTGAGTTCTTACCATTCCCACATATCCTAACTGATGCCAAGCTTACCTGCTTTCTGATAGAAAATATTATCTTCATACTGGAGGCTCTCCCTATGGGAACCACAGATTGACTTTTTCCTAAGCACAGATATTTAGCACCCCTCCCTCCACCTGTTCCTCTCATCTGAGCTCTGCCCACCTTCATCATTTGTGGCCTCTTCCTGACCCCAGTCCTTTCACCTTCTGTTGATTCCTCCTTTTCCCTTCAATTCTTCTTTGCTTACTTGTGTCCCTAGTGCTTTTCTACAGAACTGAACCAGGCAGAAGAAATGACCGGGAGTGTGATTTGAAGTCACTGGGCTGTATAAACAGTTAATGTGCTCAGTTGCTGTCCAAAAGGTTAGAGATTTGAGTCCTCCCAGAGGCACCTTGGAAGCAGGTCCTGGCAATCTGTTTCTAAAAGATAAGCGAATGAGAACCCTACAGAGTACAGTTCTACTCTCACACACATGGGGTCACCAGAGTCAGAGCCAACTGGATGGCACTTTTTGGTTTTTCTTTGTAATGTTGCTTAGTTAACAGATGAAGAAATGAAGACTCAGGGAGTTTAAGGTGGTTCTAGGCCACACAACTGAAAGTTTTAGACAGAACCTTTCAACTCCAAAGCTCTGATTCTTTTTTCTTCCTCTTATCCTTTTGTGGTGTTTGCCTACATTGTCATCCTCCCAGTTTCCATCGGGGAATACTTTTGAGACAGTGACTAAAGATATGTTTGGAGAGGTAGACTTTGAGTTGAGCCTGGAAGAAAAATTTGACTTTTGATGGGTAAAAGGGAGAAGAAAGGCTTTCCAGGGAACAACAAAAATCTGAGGACCCCCATGGTTCAGTAATTAAATGCTCATCTACTAACTAAAAGGTTGGCGGTTTGAACCCAGGTATGGCGGAGAAAGATGTAGCAACCTGCTTCCATTAAAATTGTTGTTAAGTGCCATTGAGTCGATTCTGACCCATAGCGACCCTGTATAGTGTTTCCAAGGAGTAGCTGGTGAGCTTGAACCACCGACCTTGCAGTTCAATGGCTTGGCAGTCTGGTACATTAACCCACAGTGTCACGCCCGGACTCCTTGAAAATCCAATGGCTGCTTTTCTGACAGAAGACAGATCAAACTAAGCATCAAACTTGTAGCCATCAAGTTGATTCTGCCCCCATTGGGCAGAATCTGTCTCATTCCTAAGTCCACCCCCTTAACTATACGGACTTGTTGCTGGTGTGGGGGTGTTATATAAACTTAATCAGAAGTCAGCCAAGAAGTCCTAGAAATGTGTCTGCAGAGTGGATGCTATTAGTAAAATCTGCTTTCTTTGTGGGGACATTTTCTTTTAAGAAGATTTATCTTTTATTTGACAAAATTTTTTTGGTTTAGGTTTATCTTGATTTGTTTTGGATATTAATGATCAGTTCACAAATACTATATAGTCTCCTTGTAAAAGATTCAAACAATGCAGAGTCAACCAGAGGCAAATAGGAAAGCCCCCTCCCCACCCTTAACAACATTTTTCTCCCTCCTCCTGTGTAGATTCTCTGGTCTTTTCTTCCTCTCTCGGGGTGCTCACAGTGGAAACAGCGACTACCACTAACTTATTGTGTGGCCCGTGGTGCATCACCTATTCTCTTGTCCTAGATTTCCCCACTGGGAAACTCCTGTCCCTTCCTTGTAGGCTCGGCACTCTCTGAATCACAACACCTTGCCCAGAAGCAGAGACCCAGGACTCCTGTGGGTAATGAATTATGGTCTATAATAAGGAATCCTCTGCCATCTGTTCCATCCTCTGGCGCCCTGTTTCACAGTGAACCTTAAATGGGTTGAGGCAGAAAAGCTCTCAGTTTAAAACTCAGCTCCCACCCCCTCAAAGATGCACTCTGCATCAGAAAATGATACAGACACTCTGGGAGAAGCTGGGAAGAGGGCCAGGGGCTGCTGGAGACAGCTCTGTTCCCTGTATAATTCACAGCCTAGCCTGAACAGGAGCTGCTGGCCATCGTGGTAGGATTGGAGGGGGACAAACGAAGTTACTGGTATTTACTGACCATGGTCAGTAACTGGTGGTTTTGGTGGTGGTGTGCCACCGAGTTGATTCCGACTCATAGGAACCGTATGTAGGGCTTCTGAGGCTGTAAATCTTCATGGGAGCAGAAAGCCTCATTTTTCTCCCATGGAGGGACTGGTAGATTCAAACTGCTAACCTTGCAGTCAGCAGCCCAGCTAGTAGTGTACTGTACTATGATCAATAAGTAATGTGGGCGAGAGGAATCAAACACCTAGCAGTTCCCACACAGAGCTCACAAGAGAACAGTAATGATGCCTCACGTTGAACACTCTCTTATGCAGTGCTAAAATCGTCATACACCCCACAGGTTTGATGGGTGCTCACAGAGGTAGATTGTGTAGGGTCAGGGAGGTGATCATCAAGTACAGCTTCCCAGAGGAGATGAGTTTTAAGGATAAAATAAATAAAATTTAAAACATGCTTGGGTAATGTGAAAAAGCCTTAAAAATGACCTATGATCTCACTAAAGAGATAACGGTTTTAGTATTTTTGGTATATGTTCTTCTAGTCTTTCATTACATTATGTATTAAAAATATGAAATTTTTTAATATGCAGGCTCTTTGGCAACTCTTGTTTTTAACAATATATGACATTTTCCTATGTCAACGGATTCTTGAAAACATGAAAGTATTACAATGAAAATAGCTTTCTTTTCTTCATATAAAACTGTAATGCTTGCAAAAAATTCAGAGGCTATACAAAGGAAGAAGGGGAAAAAAATAGAACAGACACACAACCCTCCCACTTAACTGTTATTATTATTAACGTTTGTGTATGTGTATTTCAAGACTGTTTTTTCCAAGTGTGTGTGTATGTATGTTAAATATTTATGTATCTCTAAAATCCAAATCCACTGCCATCAAGTCTACACCAAATCACAGTGACCAAACCCAGGGCTTAGCACTGTAGGATAAACAGTGGATCTCAAGATCGGTTTGCATCGCAAGGTTGGCAGTTCAAACTCTCCGGCCTCTTCTCGGAAATCCTATATGGGGTTGTTGTGAGTCGGAACAGACTTGACGGCACTTAACAACAATTCTTTACAGGAGCAGATAGCCTCATCACTTTGAAGTGGCTGGTGGGTTTGAACTTCTGACCTTGTGGTTAGTAGTCCAGTGATCATTCTATAGTACCACCAAGTTTCCTTAAATATGTATGTTGTTGTTGTTAAGTGCTGTGAGCTGGCTCCAACTTTGGGGGAGCTGAAAGCCTCATCTTTCTCCCATGGAGCGGTGGTGGACTTCAACTCCCAATTTTTTTTTTTTTTAATGTTTTGTTGTGAATTATGTGATAGTTTACATAGGAAAACATTAGCTTTACATTCATCCTATTGGGTATCATTACATTGCCATGGTTATAATCCCCTCCATGCATCATCAACCAACCAAATGGTATACCCCGCAAGCTTGCCTCCTGGTGGTCAGCACACAGCCCCACTCCCTCTCTGGGTCTAGAGTTCCCAGCTGCTCCATCTCTCCATGTCATCATTTCTGCCTCCATCTCTGGCATCACTGCTTCTCTGGGTAGGGTTCCACAATCCACTTTTCTCCCTTGTTGGTCCCAGGGACCTCTGTTCCTGGACTGCAAAGTCAACCACTCCCCTCCTTTTTGCTACAAACATCTACCTTTACATTTCCAACCCTCACAGTCAGTCCTGATAGTAATTATTCACTATTGTACCACA
>NW_006408639.1:8212125-8213467 GCF_000296735.1 Chrysochloris asiatica | reverse complement strand
TGCTAAACTGGAAGTCTCCTCCACAACATACATTCTTAACCATTATATCGTGTTTTAGGTGTATATTTATGCAGGAAGTCATTATATTGTGTTTTAGGTGTATATTTATGCTGAAAATCACTTCTCCCTTCTTGCTATGTGATGTTGGTTGCTATCCATACAATGTGTCAGCACTCTCTTCATTTCTAGCCTGCCTTCCCTGTTTCTATTTCTCCAGTTTCTCTACCCCGCTTTGCCTCTGATCCTTGGTTTTGGGCAGATGTCACCCAGTTGATTTAGATAATTGATTGTTCTAAGGAGCTTATTCCTTGTTTGTTATTGTTTGTTTTGCAGGTCAATCTGTAATTTGGCTAAAAGGTGACCTCTGAGAGTAGCTTCCATCCCAGGTTAAAGAGGTATCTGAGGACGATAGTGTGAGAGATTCCTTCAGTCTCCATCAGTTAAGTAAGTCTGGTCTTTTTTATGAATTTGAGTTTTGTTACACATTTCTCCCCTTTCTAACCAGGACCTTCTGTTGCCTCCCTGATGAGATCAGTCGTTAGTGGTAGCCAGGCACCGTCTAGTTTGTCTGGTCTTAAGCTAGAGGAGGTTGTGGTTTGTGTGGGTCATTAGTCCTGTGTATAAACAATCTAAAAACTGTTTCCTTAAGTCTTTGGATTCCTTCACACTCCTTTACTCCAGATAGGAAGAGACCAATAGTTGTATCTTATAAGGTCACTCTCAATCTTATAAGGCCCCAAACAATATTCACCAAAGATAATATAACATTATCTTTATGAACGATGTTTTATGCCAATTGATCTTGCCACTAGATGTTCTTGAGACTGGGTCCTTGGCCTTCAAGCTCAGTTACTCAGTTCCATGAGATGTTTGGATATGTCTAAGGAGTTTCCATAATTGTGATCTCCATGTGCTCCATTATATATATATAATGATCTCCATGTGCTCCAATATATATATAATGGAGCACATACACATATGTATACACAAATGTCCACAACCATATCTCTATATTGACATGCCTGTACTACCGTGTGCTTCCCAAACCTATGAAGCATACATATCTACTTACGTATATATGTACTCACAAATGTTTGCTTGCTGTTAGTGTTGTTGTAGAATTGCATTTACTATAGCATATACCATTGTTGTTGTTCTTAAAGGCCTCTGACTTGGTTCCAAATCATAGTGACCCTGTATAGGGCTTCTGAGGAGCAGCTGGTGGGTTTGAACTGTCGACCTTGTGATTCGCAGTCTGGTGCTTATCCTACTGCACCACACCAGTAGTCCAACATTTACCATGGGGTAGTGGAGCGTAATGGTTATGAATCGGGCTGTGAAC
>NW_006408639.1:8209016-8210780 GCF_000296735.1 Chrysochloris asiatica | reverse complement strand
CTTCAGATTAAATGCAGAGGACTGCTATCCAAGGGCATTGTGGTCTTGCATGACAATGCACGTCCTCATAACTCTGCCCATACTTTTGACACTTTGCCGAAACATCATTTTGAGGTGTTAAAGCATCCTCTCTATAGTCCTGATTTTGCTTCACTGGACTTTCACCTGTTTGGTCCCCCGAAAGCAGCCCTCCAAGGACAGAGATTCACTTCTGATGAAGAAGTGAAGCCAGCGGTACATTGATGGCGCTCAGCTCAGCCTAAAACATTTTAAAATAAGGGAATATGAAAGCTTGTTGACATACGGACAAAGTGCATTAAAAAGAATGATGTTATGTCAAAAAATGATGTATTTGTCTTTTCTAAAAGATGATTAATATAAATTCTAAAGCCAGAGTACAGATAATTTTTTACTTATGTCATACTTTGTCTTCTTGAGCTGTTCTTTGAAATTTTCTGTTCATTTTTCACGTCTTCATTTCTTCGTTAAGCTTTTGCCTCTCTATATTCAAGAGCAATTTCCAAATTCCCTTCTAACATCTACTTTGGTCTTTGCTTGCTTTCCTGTCTTTTAAATGATCTTTTAATTTCTTCATGCATGATATTCTTGATGTCATCCCACAACTCATCTGGGTTTCAGTGATAAGTATTTTATGTTTCAAATCTACTCTTGATATTGTCTCTAAATTCAGGTGGGATATACTTAAGGTTGCACTTTGGGTCTCATGGACTTGTTTTGATTTTCTTCAACTTCTCCTTGAACTTGCCTATGAGCATTTGATGGCCTCTGCCCGTGTTCTGCCTGTAGATAGATATTCTCAGCATAAGTGAGCTGAAATGGACTGGAATCATCCATTTGAATCTGATAGTCATATTTGATTATCTGGTCTGCTGTGCTGAGAATGACAAATTGAAGAGGAATGGTGTCATAGTCACTGTCAAAAAGAGCATTGAAAGCCCTATCATGAAATGCAATGGTAGAATAATATCCATATGCCTATAAGGAAGATCATTTAATATGACTATTATTAAAATGTATATACCAACTACAAATTCCAAAGATGAATAAATTGACAAGTTTTCCCAACTTGTCACTTTAAAGTTGATCAAACATGTATCAAGATACACTGATAATAACTGGTGACTGAAATGTGAAAGTTGAAAGCAAAGAAGAAGAATCAGTAGTTAGAAAATACGGCTTTGGTGATAGAAATGATGCTGGAGAGCCCATGGCAGAATTTTGGAAGACCAAAGACCTATTCACTGGAAACACCCTTTTTTAGGATCATAAATGGAAACAAAACACATGACTATCAACAGGTGGAATACATAGGATTCAAATAGACTGTAACTGTGGGAGCAGCATACAAGGGAAAATAAAAAATAATGCTATTACACTTCTCGTTCATACACACATGGGTTTATTCTAAATGAAACATGTTTAAGTATGTCTCTGTGCTTTATAGATGAGTGCTGACCAGTTTTCTCAGTAATATACTAGTCTTACATCAGATCACAAAAAGAAAGCTGATTACATAGTATCTGCCAAACCACAGAGAATCCTAGGCTAACAAGTTGACATACAACACTGTCACAATCCGCCCCTTGTCAATGTGGCACCCATACATATGTATCTCCTGAAGCCACACATAACCTCTAAATAAAGACGATTATAAAGTCATGTCTGTGCCTAACATGACACAACTAACATGTGTCCAAATGAAAAATACTAGCCTTTTACATTTTGTTGTTGTTGTTGTCAGGT
>NW_006408639.1:8205373-8206561 GCF_000296735.1 Chrysochloris asiatica | reverse complement strand
TAGGCGCATGGATATTATCCTATCACTTATAGCATTGTACCTCATGACTGATCTGGATATGTACATCTTGTATTATGTAATAAATAATGGAAGAATGGAGAAAAATGAAAGACATATAGCTATAGATATATACACACACGCATACACATAAAACACAAAACAAAGAAAAACACTCATATCACTTATGGTCCTGGTTTTTACAGCTGATCATATGGTCAAAACACCTGCCAGAAATAAGAACTTTTCAGACACAGCTGGGCTTATGTCATCAGATGGTAGTAAAAGGGAGGGTTTTACTAGGAAGTGTGGCTTAGCAGACAAAGCTGAAATAATTTCTTTAGATGGGAGTAAGAGGACTAGTTCTGTTAACAGGAGTGATTTAACAGAATTAAGGATTCTGTGTTCCCAGATTCAGGATTATCTAGCCATATGCCTCTATCATAAGTTTTAGGATCCATTTATTCCCAATTAAAGCTTTCAATTTAACTTCAGACATCAATCTAAGGTTGGGAATTCAATTCACATTATAATTTTGTTACTCTTATAATAAGACTCTGGGTTTGTTTTTAAACAATGTCAGCTTTGACTATAAGAAATAAGCCTTTTTCTCAGGGCACAAATAGCAACTTTTAGGTCCTTTATGCCACTGTCAAGCTACGATGCTGAAGCTGGGAGCTCATCCTTTTTCTTTTCTCATTTTGTCTAGTGACAGTAGAACCAACCAGCCAGCTATGCTGTACTTCCCAATTTGAACAAAAATGTTGAAACAAATCAAATGCACAGTCATGTAAAGTTTTGCCTCTCATTATTATCTGATTCAATGGTGGCAATATTGTTTGTGCTTATATCATCACACTGCTGGATGTATTAACAGTGCCCTTTATACTACTGGAAAAAGTCGTTAATGCCTGTAAGTCTTGCCAGACTAGAAAACCAATTAAGAAAATTCATCCTTATATAGCTATATATATATACACACTTCACTGGTTTTGCTCCTTAGAAAACCTAGACTTTTGGTACTGAGATGGTACTGGTTCCAAAGGAACAAAATCTATCTTTCTATGTAGAAATTTACTTTAGGAAATGGCTCATGCAATTGTGGGCTGTTGTTGCACTTGGGGGCCACTGAGTAGGCTCCAACTCATAGCAATAACAGAATGAAACACTGCCCAGTCCTGCACCATCCTT
>NW_006408639.1:8173147-8182451 GCF_000296735.1 Chrysochloris asiatica | reverse complement strand
GTCACGTGTAGATTTGCCTACTGCAATAAATCATTCAAGTTCTTTACTGTTACTTCCATGAATGTTGATAGTGGATCCAAGCAAAATGATGTCTTTAACAACTTCATACTTTTTATTTACATTGATGTGCAATCCATTCTGAAGGCTGTGGTCTTGGTCTTCATCAGTAAATATTTTAAGTCCTCTTTGTTTTCAGCAAACAAGGTTGTATCAACTGCATATCACAAGTTTTTAATGAATCTTCCTCCAGTCCTCATGCCACATATTTCTTCATATAATCCAATTTCTTGAATTATTTGCTCAGCAGCTGATCCATAGAAACCCTGTACAAGGTGGCTAGCTATAAGTCAGAACCTACTTGACAGCACTTAACAACAACAACAACAACAAATTGAAATATGGTGAAAGACTACAATCCTGGCACACACCTTTCTTGAATTTAAGCCATTCAATATTCCCTTGTTCTGTTCAAATGACTCCTTCTTGGTCTATGTACAGGTTACTCATGAGCACAATTAAGTGTTCTGGAATACCCATTCTTCACAATGTTGTCCTTAGCTTGCCATGATCCACACAGTTGAAAGTCTTTGTATAGTCACTAAGACACAGGTAAACATCTTTCTGGTATTCTCTGCTTTCAGCAAAGATTTACCTGACTTCAGCCATGATATCCCTATTTCCAGGTCCTCATCTGAATCTGTCTTGAACATCTGGAAGTTCCCTGTCAGTGTACCATTGCAGCCATTTTTGAATTATCTTTAGCAACATTTTACTTGCATGTCATATTAATGATATTGTTTAATGATTTCTGTATTCCATTGGGTCACCACTCGATGCAATGGGCACAAATACGGGTCTCCTCCAATCAGTTGGCCATATAGCTGACTTCAAAATTTCTTGGCATAGATGAGTGAGTGCCTGTAGTGCTGCATCAGTTCATTAAAATATTTCAATTTGTAGTCCATCAATTCCAGGTGCCTTTTTCTTTACCAATGCTTTCAATGCACCTTGAACTTCTTCCTTCAGGATCATTTATTCTTGATCCTATGTTACCTCTTCAAATGGTTGAACATTGACCATTTCTTTTGATACAGTGCCTGTGCATATTCCTTCAATCTTCTTTGGATACTTCCTGCATCCAATACTTTGCCCATAGAATCCTTCAATATTGCCAGGCGAGGCTTGAATTTTTTCATCAGTTCTTTCAGCTTGAGAAATGTCTAGTGTGTTTCTTCCTTTTGATTTTCTGATTTTTGCATATTTCATTATAATATTTGATATTGACTTCCTGAGGTCACCTTTGAAGTTTTCTGTGCAGCTTTTACCTTCTCATTTCTTCTATTTGCTTTAGCTTCTCTAAGCTGGAGAGACGTTTCCCAATGTCTTTTCATATCCATTTTGATCTTTTCCTTCTTTCTCGTCTTCTTAATGTCTTTTTGCTTTCATCCTCTATGATGTTCTTGATGTCATCCCACATCTCTTCTGGTCTTCCTTCATTAGTGTCTAATGCATCAATCTTTTCTTGTGATGATCTCTAAATTCAGGTGGAATATGTTCAAGATCATATTTTGAGTCTCTTGGACTTAGTTTAATTTCCTTCAGCTTCAGCTTGAACTTGCATAGGAACAATTGATGGTCTGTTCCCCAGTCTGCCCTGGGCCTTGTTTTGGCAGATAATATGGAGTTTTTCCCACCATCTTTTCTCACAGTTGTTGTCGAGTTGATTTCTGTATGTTCCATCTGATGAGACCCAATGTATTTTATATTGTTTAAAAACAGATATTTTCAGTGAAGAAGTCATTGATCTTGTAAAATTCTATCATGCAATCTCCAGCATTGTTTCTGTCACAAGGGCCATATTTTCAAATTACTGACCTCTTTGTTTCAAACCTTTGCATTCTAATCACTAGTAATTATCACACCTTGATTACATGTTTGATCAATTTCAGGCTGAAAAATTAGTAAAATTCTTCAATTTCATCATCATTGACTTTAGTGGTCAGTATATAAATTTGAATAATTTTGTTATTAATTGGTCTTCTTTGTAGGTGTATGTTGTTGTTGTTGTTAGGTGACATCGAGTCAGTACCGACTCATAGTGACCCTATGTACAACAGAATGAAACACTGCCTGATCCTGGGCCAACCTCACAATTGTTGCCACGCTTGAGCCCATTGATGCTGCCACTTTGCCTGACCCTCCACCTTACCAAACTTGATATCCTTCTCCAGTGACTGGTCTCTGCTGACAATATGTCTGAAGGATGAGAGATGGAATCTGGCCATCCTGACCTCCAAGGAGCACTCTGCCTGAACTTCTTCCAATACAGATCTATTGGTTCTTTTTGGCAGCCCATGGCATTTTCAATATTCTCCTCCAACACCACAACTCAAAAGCATCAATTTTTTGTGGTCTTTCTTATTTACTGTCCAGCTTTCGCATGCATATGAGGTTATTGAAAATACCATGGCTTGGGTCAGGCGCGCCTCAAGCTGACATCTTTGCTTTTTAACACTTAAAAAAAGTCTTGTGCAACAGGTTTGCCTAATGTAATATGTCATGTGATTTCTTGACTGCTGCTTCCATGAGTGTTGATGGTTGATACAAGAAGAATGAAGTCCTTGACAACTTCAATCTTTTCTCCATTGATAAGAATGTTGTTTATTGGTCCAGTGGTGAGGATTTTTTTTTTTCTCTTCACATTGAGATGCAATCCATACCAAAGGCTGTGGTCTTTGATCTTCATCAGTAAATATTTTAAGTCCTCTTCACTTTCAGCAAGCAAGGTTTTATCATCTGCATATCACACGTTGTTAATGATTCTTCCTCCAATCCTGATGCCATGTTTTTCTTCATATAACCCAGCTTCTCGGATTATTTGTTCAGCATACAGGTTGAATTAGTATAGTTAAAGAATACAACTCTGTTGCACATCTTTATTAATTTTAAACCATTCAGTGTTTCCATGTTCTGTTCGAACAACTGCCTCTTGGTCCATGTACAGATTCCTCATGAGCACAATTAAGTGTTCTGGAATAATCATGCTTCGCAATGTTGTCCATAGCTTGTCATGATCCACACAATCGAAAGCCTTTGTGTAGTCAATAAAGCATAGGTAAACTCATTTGGAAGCTCATCTGAAACCTGTCTACCATGGATGACCCTTCTGGTATTTAAAATACCAGTGGCATAGCTTCCAGAATCACAAAAACTCACAAGCCACCACAGTATGACAAGCTGACAGATGAGTGGTGGTTGTAGGCCTATAGGTATTATCATATCACAGACAACATTATACTTCAGGATAGATCTTGATATGTTCTTTCTGATGGTGAATGTGACAACATTCTTCTTCAACTTGTCATTCTCACCATAGTAAACCATATAATTGTTGGATTCAAATTGGTCAGTATCATTCCATTTCAGGTCACTATGCTTAGGATGGAGTCCTGGTGTGGCACTATAGAATGAACATGGTTTGCAAGCTTGGTTTGAACTGAAAGGCAAGTGGTTCAAACCTACCAGTTGCTTCTTGGAAACTCTATATAGGGTTTCTGTGAGTTGGAGTAGCCTTCATAACACTTAACAACAATAACAATGCATAGGATATAGATCTCTATGCATTCCATTTCATTCTTGATAAGTTCCAATTTTCTGAGATTCATACTTTGTATATTCCATTATGATTA
Source organism: Chrysochloris asiatica (assembly GCF_000296735.1). Lineage (NCBI taxonomy): Eukaryota > Metazoa > Chordata > Mammalia > Afrosoricida > Chrysochloridae > Chrysochloris > Chrysochloris asiatica. The sequence goes on along the minus strand of NW_006408639.1, from coordinate 8,178,762 downwards.
TTAATGAATGTTTACAGCTGTTTCTTCTTATCTTGACTTTCGCCCCATTAGCTAATAATGTTCTCAAAAGCTTACTCCCTTTGCATTATCTAGGTCAACTCTACTTTAAGGAGGCGACTTTTGATTTTCTGATTTTTGATCAGAAATATACCCAGGTATATTTCCTTTCAGTGCCTTCCTACCTGAGGGAGCTCATCTTCACTCACTATATCTGACTGTATTCTGGTGCTATTTATCAGGTTTTAATATTCAATATTCTGGTGCTATCTGACAGTGTTCTGCTGCTATTCATAAGGTTTTCAGCAGCTAAACATTCCGAAGTAATCTGCGTCTCTTACTTCCTTGTCTGCCTTATTCTGGAAGCTGAGCTGAACTGTAAACCATGGATGATCCTGCTGGTATTTAAAATACCAGTGGCATCGTTTTTAGCGTCACAGCAACATGCAGCTACTAAAGTTCTACAAACTGACAGATGGGTAGAAGAATTGTGGGCTGTTAAGTTCTTCCGAATATTGGGTCAGGCAACAGCTTGAAGAGCTCTGCTGCCTCATGTGATTCCAGAGTCTGATGAGCCTAAAATATGCAGGCCAGCTGGTAGGCTGGAGCTTTCTGCTGCCTCATGGAGTTAGGTTGTTCTTTAGTGCTGTCCAGTGGGATCCAACTCCTAGCTACATTTCATAGGGTTTCCAAGGAGCAGCTGGTGGGTTTAAACTGCTGACATGTTGTAGGGCCGGGGAGTGAAATTCACAGAGTTCTAAGTGAATTTGGATAGTCTGATGAAGACACGTGGAGTCGAAGGTAGGTTAGAGATAACCTTTATTGCAGTGCATTGTTCAGGCTCACTTGTCTGGTTCACTTGGTCAGGCTCTCTTGTTCATACTTGCTAGAAGTTCATTCGGGCTCAGCCACTCTAGCTCTTTTTCTTCACTCACTTCACTATTACTTACTGTAACTGTCTCCACCATTCCCAAGAGAGATTTTCTTTATTCTGGCTTAAACAAAAGAGGCCTGCTGCCAACATCCTGTCACTGGTTACATAAGTGTAAGCTGTTGTGGCACCGACCAGGACCACTGACCCACTAGGGCAGCCCTCCTGGCAGAAATGGGCAAGAGAGTCCAACAGTCCAACCACACCTGTAGTTTGCAGTCCAGTGCTGATCCTACAGTACCACACCGGGAGTCCAGGGAGTTATTGGGGCTGTGAATTAAAAATCTTCAGGTCTGCTGTCCTAAGACTGGAGGTCAAGTGATGAGAAGAGTGTAGGGTTGAGAAAGAGAGAATGATTTGCCCAAATATCCATTTAAATACTGTAGTTCTTACCTGCTTCAAGGAAACTCCCCTTCCAACTGTGCATCTGTTCACACCAGGTTACAAAATGGAAGGTCATTACATATGTCTGCTAATTCATTGAGAATCATTACGACGTCAAGGTGACACATAACATTAACTATCACATATGGCAGTAGACAGCACACAACCACAACAACCACAAGGTATTCAAAATTATTCCTCAAAAAGCTGTTAAAGAAAGATTACTAGGAGACTGTTAGGTTAGAAGTATAGCTTTCTTATTTTTGTCTTTGAAAGAGAGTCAGATTCCTCCCCCTTGAAACCGTGTAAGCCAGTCACTTCTTGCCTTTGTAGCCTCCCCCCCCCCCCCCCCCCCCCCCCTCTTTTTGAACAAGATACTTCCTGGTGGTTCACCGGAGGGGTTGTCCCTAGAGCAGATGTACATTAGCGCTCATGCTGAGTCACTTCCTCAATGCAGACAGTTGCCAATGGAGAATGAGTCTCAGCTGGAAAGGACTGAGTGAGGCTTCTGGGGCCAGGCGCCCCTCAGATTTCCCTCTAATTACTCCAGCTGAGCACACAAAAAGAAAGCCAGAGCCACCGGGAGGCATATTAATTAAAATGTCTTTTTGTTGTTTGTTGGACCACTTTGTTGTCAGTCTATCCACTTTTAGGAAGTTACAGTTGTGAGTTGGCACTTTGCTATTTCCTTCCATGTCCAGCATGGTTGCCTAATGAAAGAATCCTACATTGTAATTTTCAGGAACAGTTCCTTGGGTGGATTAATAAGCGTGGATATCTAATTACCACTTGGGGTCGCAGAAGAAAATGCATCTACTGTCAACATGAGATTATTGGGAATCGCCTTGGAGAGAAGATTTTAGTAAGCCAATAGACACCTTCCTTCAGAATGAGCTCTGCAGATTTTGTTCTGGGGGATATGGCAGCAAAGACCTTAGCCATGTGAGCTTTTTGGCATCCTAGTGCTATTTTCTGGAAGGCATAACAAGAAACATGAAAGAATTCCACTCACTGACTTTATTTCCATTCTTTGTTTAGACCTCCACTACCATTGAATAAGGGAGCTCTGGTAGCATGTTGGTTATGAATTAGGCTGCTAACCTCAAGGTCGGCAGTTCAAAACTACTAGCAGTTCCGTGGAAGAAAGATGAGGTGTTTTGCTCCCATAAAGATTTACAGCCTTGGAAACCCTGTTTTCCTGTGCAGGATCACTATGAGTCGGAACCGACTCCACGGTACTTAACAACAACAACAAACATTTATTAATAACAACAACAACAACATTTAATAGAGAGCAGGAGAAACATGCCTCTGGGGGAATATAGAGAAGGTATTGCTTAAATCTTACCCGCTGCAGTTAGTGAATCTATTTTCCAGTTGACCAACGTCCTCCTATCTCTTTCCACACACAAAAAGCCTAAAACAAATAGAAAGAAGGAAGCCAGTAATGTAAACTCAATTGATATTCAGCAGCATTTCTGATTTGATGTTTTAATTTAATGATTACTCTGCCCATTGTAAGAGCAGAGATATATATTTGCAGAGCCATATGCTGCTTTGGTTTATCTATGGATAACCTGTGGCTCTCAGTGGAAGTTGAAGCAGAAATAGTGGCAGACTGGTACTTTCTTCATTTTGTTGCAGAAGGCATTTTTTACTTGTTTTTCCTGGGGAGTGTAATCTGTATGTATTCAGGCTACTTGTTTAGCATGAATGTTTACTAACATGTTTGGATAGACAGTGTCATATCTTTTCTAGGAATTTCTTGCTGTTCTTGCTAAAAATTCTCTGATAAGCATGAAGGCTCTCATAGCTCCGCACAGATAACTATTTTATTTCCTGAACCAAAATACAACTTCTGTTCCACAGAGAAGTATGGTGCCCCTTTCTGTTTCCTAGGAGCTCATCTCTTGTTCAAAATCCATTCTTTAGCCTATTGATATAATTTGTCATACCATCTCATCTCTACAGTTTACCCAGCTCTTAAAGCACACTTAAACTTTCATCTCCTCTCAGAGAGGATCTCTGCTGCATAGTCCATTCTTCTTTTCTTAATTCCTTAGCCCTCACTAACCTGAAGGAACACATTTCCAATTTATGACAAGCACCGGATGGTTGGTTGACCAACACTCTTCTCAATAGTCAGTTAAGAGTGACAATATGTGGTCCAGCTTAGGCCAGTAAACTCGGAGTGAAAGTCAGTTGTAGTGTCTCTGGGAAGGTTTCGTTTCCTGATATAGGTAGGTGTTGAACTTTCAGATGTCCAGGTGGCCAGTGAGGATAATAAGTCAAATTGAAAGCATCAATCAAAGCATTAGTTATTTATTACGACATTGCAAGCAAGAGGCAAAAAGTGGTGCTGGCTCACTTTTCCCATGGGACAGCACTGAGGTGGGGTTAGGGTCTAAAAGGTGCAAAGCTGAAGGGGGTTGATGGTGGTTGGGTACTGCTGAGGAGCCCCAAACAAAGGGTCGTATCTTTTAATGGAGGTGGGGGGAAGGGACAGGAAAAAGAGGGAATGCTAGAAGTTAAAATACTGAAGGTGCATAAAAGTGCGCTAGCCAGGGCCCATGACAAGGAGGCCTGGAATTGAGGCACCTGAGCCAGGAACACAGCTATGTGTATGACCATGGCTAATGGGTCGGGGGTAGTGGGGATGGAGGGCTGATTCCCCAGTTGCAACTTCCTCCAGAAGACTGCAATACATTGGCTATGTACCAAGTCCCATTCGGGGAAAGCAGCTCCCTGTCTTGAGATATTTCAGGTAAAGAAGAATTGCTTAGGATTTTGCTTAACAGTTGGAGTCCTCAATAGGTGCCAGCTCGTCTTTCTTTAAGCTAGAATTTTACCTGATGATTGGAGCTGCAGCAGCCACTTTGGTCTATGAGGGAAGTGCCAGGGACCAGCCTCAATAATTTATGAGAGCTCAGAGGGGAGTACGGAGTCGGTGAAACACACACACACACACACACACACACACACAGTTGATGGGTCATGAGCCTTAGGCAGATGATGATGACTTCTCTTTACTTAAAAATTTTTTGCTTCTTATATACTATTATGTTCTCTCTATAGTCATATATAATCAATTACAATTTAATTAAGTGTTACATTCTTTGTGTTCAACAAACATTCAGGTTACAAAAAAACAACACCACAGAAACATCAGATCATTCCTTTGATTCTTATTGTATCCTGTTCCTTTACATCCCCTAATTATCCCGATAACATCGGGTTTATTCCCGTAACTCTCTTTGTTTTTCTTTAATCCTCCTAAGAATGTCAAATTAACTTTTAAGCAAAGTTATATATCTTGACCTGCATTTTTACTCTCATCTATTACCTTTTGTAGCTTCATTAATCACAATCCCCAATCACAACAGTATTTTTACCGTGACTGTCATACATGTCAGTTACTTATAAGGGATTTAAGAATAAGAACATAAAAGTACCTAAAGTTTCATAGTCAAAAACAAAGCTGCAATTCCCCTATACTAACAATTTCCCAAAACCTCTAGTTAAATTTCTACCCACATTCCTACGTGTACCCACAGCTCTTCATTGCCTCTTTGCTATCTTACAGGTGCCTCAGTGTCTCTTGGCGAAGCTAAGCAGGATGGAATCTTAAGCTTGAATTGACAAAGCTTTTAGCTGATGGGACTTTTCCTAATGGTGAAGCTCATTGTTGATGTAAAAAGCAAGTATTATAACTTTACATGATTAAATTTAGTGTGAGAGTATCTAAATTAATTTTAATTTTTACTATGATTATAGCAAATTATCAAGTGAATATATAGAAAATTATTAAAGAACTTCTTATAATAAGATCAAAATTGAGCCATGCACAAACGGAAAAAACAAGAACTGTAAGGCCTCTGCATGAGGTTCCTCTCGGGGCTTTGCTATCCAAGGAGATACTCATTGTTGCTTTGCTAAACAATGAGCTTTTCATGCTTAGGGTCTCTTGCCTTTCCATTCCTTGATGGCATGGCTTCTGCCAGGGAAGTATCACAGTGATTGTGGTACTAACTACACCAAAACCAATAACTACCTGCCTCAGGACTTCTCCTTGTGTTTAGCTAGGTGCTTTTTGTTTTGTTTTGTTTTTTTTTTCAATTTAAGGTTTTTATTGTGGATTGAGTGAAAATTTACAGGGTTTTATTTATTGTGGATTGAGTGAAAGTTTACATCAGTTTCACATTCAACCATTCATATAACTTGTTTCATTACATTGATTATAATCCCCTCCATATACCATGAGTTAAAAGTATTTCTCTCTATCCACTTTGGCTTTTTTAAAAAA